>NC_092087.1:117423754-117522603 GCF_045679555.1 Salvelinus alpinus | reverse complement strand
TCCTCTCGTGAGTGAAAACATCCAAAGATCATCAAAGGTAAACGATTAATTTGATTGCTTTTCTGATTCATGTTATGTTATGTTATATGTTAGCACGGTTAACAAGATTTACAGTGTAGCTACAGTAATATGTTAGCACGGTTAACAAGATTTACAGTGTAGCTTACAGTATCGTTAGTAAACTGGTCTTTTGACCTAGTGGCATATGTCTGTAATGACATTATGAAAAGCACATCACCATAGCTGTGTTATTACTATCTTAACAAAAGCTCGGCAGGTAGAGCGTCAGTCTCATTAATCCGAAGGTGGCGAGTTCGATCCTCACACGGGTCAACAAAGCTTTTTAACAGTGACCAGCTGTGTAAAACGCAGCAGCCATTGCGATCACATCTTTCACTCCGGGTTCCGTCTAAACAGCAACCCATTGTGACATGATAACGGAACGTGATTGTGACATCATCGTCTTTCAACAACAACCCATTGAGACATAACAACGGAACGTGATTGTGACGTCATCGTCTTTCAACAACAACCCATTGAGACATAACAACGGAACGTGATTGTGACGTCATCGTGTAAAAACAGCAAATAGACGTGAACCAAAAAAATAAACATGATTTATTATTGTGTTCGGTAAATAACGAAGAGCTTTTTTACAACAGCCAAAACACACACTATTTACTCTCACACTTTTTACACCGCATAGTCCTACTCCGGTGATACGGATAAATAAAATGATCTGTTTATTTGTAAAAAAAAAAAAAGGCACAAAGGTATTATTAACAGTCTGATAAACACTTTATTATACTTTCATTGTCCTCTTCTTCGCTGCTTCCTCGTGTTCAGAGATGTTCTCACACACTCACACACACACACACACACACACACACACACACACACACACACACACAGTCTGAGTCACACTCCAATCTGAACCAGGTCCAGTCTGCTGCAGTCTGGGATTACAGCTAGCGTCCTGGAGACAGACACACTCCGTCAGTAACACACCAGACACAGACATTACTCTGTTTTCTACTCTCGTAGAGAAGGGGCGGGGACTCTCGTAGAGAAGGGGCGGGGACTCTCGTAGAGAAGGGGGGGGACTCTCGTAGAGAAGGGGCGGGGACTCTCGTAGAGAAGGGGCGGGGACTCTCGTAGAGAAGGGGGGGGGAATCTCGTAGAGAAGGGGGGGGACTCTCGTAGAGAAGGGGGGGAACTCTCGTAGAGAAGGGGGGGGACTCTCGTAGAGAAGGGGGGGGACTCTCGTAGAGAAGGGGGGGGAAGGGGGGGACTCTCGTAGAGAAGGGGGGGGACTCTCGTAGAGAAGGGGGGGGACTCTCGTAGAGAAGGGGGGGGACTCTCGTAGAGAAGGGGGGGGACTCTCGTAGAGAAGGGGGGGGAACTCTCGTAGAGAAGGGGGGGAACTCTCGTAGAGAAGGGGGGGGACTCTCGTAGAGAAGGGGGGGGACTCTCGTAGAGAAGGGGGGGGACTCTCGTAGAGAAGGGGGGGGACTCTTGTAGAAAAGGGGGGGGGACTCTTGTAGAAAAGGGGGGGGGACTCTTGTAGAAAAGGGGGGGACTCTTGTAGAAAAGGGGGGGGACTTACTTTCTGATGAAGTCTGTGAGGAAGTAGTGCCACAAGGGGTCAGGCCTGGAGACAGAACGATACGGATATATCAGTATGTAACATATCAGTATGTAACATATCAGTATGTAACATATCAGTATGTAACATATCAGTATGTAACATATCAGCGGGTAACATATCAGTATGTAACATATCAGTATGTAACATATCAGTATGTAACATATCAGTATGTAACATATCAGTGGGTAACATAGTGACGTGCGACAGACGCTTAGCTTCCTGTTTCAGGACAGACGGCTAGCCTAGCTTCCTGTTTCAGGACAGAACCCCAGCTTAGCTTCCTGTTTCAGGACAGACGCCTAGCTCAGCTTCCTGTTTCAGGACAGACGCCTAGCTCAGCTTCCTGTTTCAGGACAGACGCCTAGCTTAGCTTCCTGTTTCAGGACAGACGCCTAGCTCAGCTTCCTGTTTCAGGACAGACGCCTAGCTCAGCTTCCTGTTTCAGGACAGACGCCTAGCTCAGCTTCCTGTTTCAGGACAGACGCCTAGCTTAGCTTCCCGTTTCAGGACAACCTTCCCGCTAGTCATGATTGGCTGAGATTAATGGATGGGCTGGACATCTCCGAGAGCAGAGTTCGGATTGGTCTGCTCAGGATGTGTAGATTAACCCTTTGCTACCACAGTTGTGTTGTTGTTGAAAGATCTACCGTTAGCCACGGAGAACTGACATAGTGTTGCTGGTCAACAATCAGTGGGAAAAAGTTGTGATGGACTACTGTTCTGCACAATGTCAGTGTGAACCGGAGAGACAGCAGGCCAAACACAGGCTGTAACCCTAACCCTAACCCTTAACCCTTAACCCTTAACCCCTAACCCTTAACCCCTAACCCCTAACCCTTAACCCTTAACCCCTAACCCTAACCCTTAACCCCTAACCCTTAACCCTCTGCACAAGGTCAGTGTGAACCGGAGAGACACAGCGGGACAAACACAGGCTGTAACCCTAACCCTTAACCCTTAACCCCTAACCCTAACCCTTAACCCCTAACCCTTAACCCTTAACCCCTAACCCTTAACCCTTAACCCCTAACCCTTAACCCCTAACCCTTAACCCCTAACCCTTAACCCCTAACCCTTAACCCCTAACCCTTAACCCCTAACCCTCTGCACAAGGTCAGTGTGAACCGGAGAGTCACAGCGGGACAAACACAGGCTGTAACCCTTAACCCCTAACCCTTAACCCTTAACCCCTAACCCTTAACCCCTAACCATTAACCCTTAACCCTAACCCTCTGCACAAGGTCAGTGTGAACCGGAGAGTCACAGAGGGACAAACACAGGCTGTAACCCTAACCCTAACCCTTAACCCCTAACCCTTAACCCCTAACCCTTAACCCCTAACCCTCTGCACAAGGTCAGTGTGAACCGGAGAGTCACAGCGGGACAAACACAGGCTGTAACCCTTAACCCTTAACCCCTAACCCTTAACACCTAACCCTTAACCCTAACCCCTAACCCTTAACCCCTAACCCTCTGCACAAGGTCAGTGTGAACCGGAGAGTCACAGCGGGTCAAACACAGGCTGTAAAACTAACCCTAACCCTTAACCCCTAACCCTTAACCCTAACCCTAACCCTTAACCCTAACCCTTAACCCCTAACCCTAACCATTAACCCTTAACCCCTAACCCTTAACCCCTAACCCTCTGCACAAGGTCAGAGACACAGGCTGTTACCCTAACCCTTAACCCTTAACCCCTAACCCTTAACCCCTAACCCTAACCCTTAACCCTAACCCCTAACCCTAACCATTAACCCCTAACCCTTAACCCCTAACACCTAACCCTTAACCCTAACCCTAACCATTAACCCCCAACCCTCTGCACAAGGTCAGAGACAGGCTGTATTCTGTTATAAAGGCTGTCACAAGGTCAGTAACCGGAGAGACTTGACACAGCGGGCCAAAACAGGCTGTAGCGTTATATTATAACGGCTGTCGTGGTAACAAGCGGTCTATTATAAAGGCTGTCGTGGTAACAAGCGTTCTATTATAAAGGCTGTCGTGGTAACAAGCGTTCTATTATAAAGGCTGTCGTGGTAACAAGCGTTCTATTATAAAGGCTGTCGTGGTAACGAGCGTTCTATTATAAAGGCTGTCGTGGTAACAAGCGTTCTATTAGAAAGGCTGTCGTGGTAACAGGCGTTCTGTTATAAAGGCTGTCGTGGTAACAAGCGTTCTATTATAAAGGCTGTCGTGGTAACAAGCGTTCTATTATAAAGGCTGCTTGGTAACAAGCGTTCTATTATAAAGGCTGTCGTGGTAACAAGCGTTCTATTATAAAGGCTGTCGTGGTAACAAGCATTCTATTATAAAGGCTGTCGCGGTAACAAGCCTTCTATTATAAAGGCTGTCGTGGTAACAAGCGTTCTATTATAAAGGCTGTCATGGTAACAAGCATTCTATTATAAAGGCTGTCGTAGTAACAAGCATTCTATTATAAAGGCTGTCGTGGTAACAAGCCTTCTATTATAAAGGCTGTCGTGGTAACGAGCGTTCTATTATAAAGGCTGTCGTGGTAACGAGCGTTCTATTATAAAGGCTGTCGTGGTAACAAGCGTTCTATTATAAAGGCTGTCGTGGTAACAAGCGTTCTATTAGAAAGGCTGTCGTGGTAACAAGCGTTCTATTATAAAGGCTGTCGTGGTAACAAGCGTTCTATTATAAAGGCTGTCGTGGTAACAAGCCTTCTATTATAAAGGCTGTCGTGGTAACAAGCGTTCTATTATAAAGGCTGTCGTGGTAACAAGCGTTCTATTATAAAGGCTGTCGTGGTAACAAGCATTCTATTATAAAGGCTGTCATGGTAACAAGCGTTCTATTATAAAGGCTGTCGTGGTAACGAGCGTTCTATTATAAAGGCTGTCGTGGTAACGAGCCTTCTATTATAAAGGCTGTCGTGGTAACGAGCCTTCTATTATAAAGGCTGTCGTGGTAACGAGCATTCTATTATAAAGGCTGTCGTGGTAACGAGCGTTCTATTATAAAGGCTGTCGTGGTAACGAGCGTTCTATTATAAAGGCTGTCGTGGTAACAAGCGTTCTATTATTAAGGCTGTCGTGGTAACAAGCGTTCTATTATAAAGGCTGTCGTGGTAACAAGCGTTCTATTATAAAGGCTGTCGTGGTAACAAGCGTTCTATTATAAAGGCTGTCGTGGTAACAAGCCTTCTATTATAAAGGCTGTCATGGTAACAAGCGTTCTATTATAAAGGCTGTCGTGGTAACAAGCGTTCTATTATAAAGGCTGTCGTGGTAACAAGCGTTCTATTATAAAGGCTGCTTGGTAACAAGCGTTCTATTATTAAGGCTGTCGTGGTAACAAGCGTTCTATTATAAAGGCTGTCGTGGTAACAAGCATTCTATTATAAAGGCTGTCGCGGTAACAAGCCTTCTATTATAAAGGCTGTCGTGGTAACAAGCGTTCTATTATAAAGGCTGTCATGGTAACAAGCATTCTATTATAAAGGCTGTCGTAGTAACAAGCATTCTATTATAAAGGCTGTCGTGGTAACAAGCCTTCTATTATAAAGGCTGTCGTGGTAACGAGCGTTCTATTATAAAGGCTGTCGTGGTAACGAGCGTTCTATTATAAAGGCTGTCGTGGTAACAAGCGTTCTATTATAAAGGCTGTCGTGGTAACAAGCGTTCTATTAGAAAGGCTGTCGTGGTAACAAGCGTTCTATTATAAAGGCTGTCGTGGTAACAAGCGTTCTATTATAAAGGCTGTCGTGGTAACAAGCCTTCTATTATAAAGGCTGTCGTGGTAACAAGCGTTCTATTATAAAGGCTGTCGTGGTAACAAGCGTTCTATTATAAAGGCTGTCATGGTAACAAGCATTCTATTATAAAGGCTGTCATGGTAACAAGCGTTCTATTATAAAGGCTGTCGTGGTAACAAGCGTTCTATTATAAAGGCTGTCGTGGTAACGAGCCTTCTATTATAAAGGCTGTCGTGGTAACGAGCCTTCTATTATAAAGGCTGTCGTGGTAACGAGCCTTCTATTATAAAGGCTGTCGTGGTAACGAGCATTCTATTATAAAGGCTGTCGTGGTAACGAGCGTTCTATTATAAAGGCTGTCGTGGTAACGAGCGTTCTATTATAAAGGCTGTCGTGGTAACAAGCGTTCTATTATTAAGGCTGTCGTGGTAACAAGCGTTCTATTATAAAGGCTGTCGTGGTAACAAGCGTTCTATTATAAAGGCTGTCGTGGTAACAAGCGTTCTATTATAAAGGCTGTCGTGGTAACAAGCCTTCTATTATAAAGGCTGTCATGGTAACAAGCGTTCTATTATAAAGGCTGTCGTGGTAACAAGCGTTCTATTATAAAGGCTGTCGTGGTAACAAGCGTTCTATTATAAAGGCTGTCGTGGTAACAAGCGTTCTATTATTAAGGCTGTCGTGGTAACAAGCGTTCTATTATAAAGGCTGTCGTGGTAACAAGCGTTCTATTATAAAGGCTGTCGTGGTAACAAGCCTTCTATTATAAAGGCTGTCGTGGTAACAAGCCTTCTATTATAAAGGCTGTCGTGGTAACAAGCGTTCTATTATAAAGGCTGTCGTGGTAACAAGCGTTCTATTATAAAGGCTGTCGTGGTAACAAGCGTTCTATTATAAAGGCTGTCGTGGTAACAAGCGTTCTATTATAAAGGCTGTCATGGTAACAAGCGTTCTATTATAAAGGCTGTCATGGTAACACGCGTTCTATTGTAAAGACAATAGTGAATCATCTAATATTTATTAAATATTTATACAATATTTTATCTGGACACTTCCTGTTTTTAATATGCCAGGAACCATTTCACTGTTTACACTTCCTGTTTTTAATAAGCCAGTAACCATTTCACTATTTACACTTCCTGTTTTTAATATGCCAGTAACCATTTCACTGTTTACACTTCCTGTTTTTAATATGCCAGTAACCATTTCACTGTTTACACTTCCTGTTTTTAATATGCCAGTAACCATTTCACTGTTTACACTTCCTGTTTTTAATATGCCAGTAACCATTTCACTGTTTACACTTCCTGTTTTTAATATGCCAGGAACCATTTCACTGTTTACACTTCCTGTTTTTAATATGCCAGTAACCATTTCACTGTTTACACTTCCTGTTTTTAATATGCCAGTAACCATTTCACTGTTTACACTTCCTGTTTTTAATATGCCAGTAACCATCTCACTGTTTACACTTCCTGTTTTTAATATGCCAGTAACCATTTCACTGTTTACACTTCCTGTTTTTAATATGCCAGTAACCATCACACTGTTTACACTTCCTGTTTTTAATATGCCAGTAACCATCACACTGTTTACACTTCCTGTTTTTAATATGCCAGTAACCATTTCACTGTTTACACTTCCTGTTTTTAATATGCCAGGAACCATTTCACTGTTTACACTTCCTGTTTTTAATAAGCCAGTAACCATTTCACTGTTTACACTTCCTGTTTTTAATATGCCAGTAACCATTTCACTGTTTACACTTCCTGTTTTTAATAAGCCAGTAACCATTTCACTGTTTACACTTCCTGTTTTTAATAAGCCAGTAACCATTTCACTGTTTACACTTCCTGTTTTTAATATGCCAGGAACCATTTCACTATTTACACTTCCTGTTTTTAATATGCCAGTAACCATTTCACTGTTTACACTTCCTGTTTTTAATATGCCAGTAACCATTTCACTGTTTACACTTTGTTTACACCTTCTGTATCCTGTGCATGTGACAAATAAACTTGATATTAGTGTGTGTTTTCTAGAGACGGTAATGTGTAAAACAACATGAAGTGCACCAAAGTCAGATTAGGATCCAGGCCAAGGACTAGATAGTGTATTTTATATGATATTAGTGTGTGTTTACTAAAGACGGTAATGTGTAAAACAACATGACCTGCACCTAAGTCAGATTAGGATCCAGGCCAAGGACTAGATAGTGTATTTTAACATGGAGTTTGTCCTTATTGTAGGCTACTACTTTCACCACTTTTAGTCTTGAAATCTTTGGTTGTTTAATACACTACTCCCTCTGTTTAGCACATGGCCTCTCATGAGAATCTTTAAAGAAATGGGTGGGGCTAAGGCTTAAGAGGGTGTGAATGTTGCTGAATAGGTGTAGACAAAGAAGAGCTCTCCAGTAGGTGCACCAAAACATTCAAGGATAATTTTCTCAAAAGTGAGGTTACAAGTTTATCAACTTTTGAAGCAGAATTACTTTTCCATTGTTCCTCAACTTTTATGCAACGCAAAAAAACAAACATATTTTGCTACATAGGACCGAATCGGAATGGAGAATGAAATAGGTTACACACTGATATGTTAGATGTTGTACACAAATAGGATCAGAGGTGTGTGTGTATGTACTAACTGTTCCCAGGTAGCAGGGTGTGTGTTGTGTTCAGGGGGGTCAGGCTGATGGAGGGGGGCTGCTGGACTGCCTGCAGGGGGGGGGGGGGGGGCAGAGAGTTACAGAACACCACAGCAGATACTATAGAGTTACAGAACACCACAGCAGATACTATAGAGTTACAGAACACCACAGCAGATACTATAGAGTTACAGAACACCACACAGCAGATACTATAGAGTTACAGAACACCACACAGCAGATACTATAGAGTTACAGAACACCACACAGCAGATACTATAGAGTTACAGAACACCACACAGCAGATACTATAGAGTTACAGAACACCACAGCAGATACTATAGAGTTACAGAACACCACACAGCAGATACTATAGAGTTAAAGAACACCACACAGCAGATACTATAGAGTTACAGAACACCACAGCAGATACTATAGAGTTACAGAACACCACACAGCAGATACTATAGAGTTACAGAACACCACACAGCAGATACTATAGAGTTACAGAACACCACAGCAGATACTATAGAGTTACAGAACACCACAGCAGATACTATAGAGTTACAGAACACCACACAGCAGATACTATAGAGTTACAGAACACCACAGCAGATACTATAGAGTTACAGAACACCACAGCAGATACTATAGAGTTACAGAACACCACAGCAGATACTATAGAGTTACAGAACACCACACAGCAGATACTATAGAGTTACAGAACACCACACAGCAGATACTATAGAGTTAAAGAACACCACACAGCAGATACTATAGAGTTACAGAACACCACACAGCAGATACTATAGAGTTACAGAACACCACAGCAGATACTATAGAGTTACAGAACACCACACAGCAGATACTATAGAGTTACAGAACACCACAGCAGATACTATAGAGTTACAGAACACAGCAGATACTATAGAGTTACAGAACACCACACAGCAGATACTATAGAGTTACAGAACACCACAGCAGATACTATAGAGTTACAGAACACCACAGCAGATACTATAGAGTTACAGAACACCACACAGCAGATACTATAGAGTTAAAGAACACCACACAGCAGATACTATAGAGTTACAGAACACCACACACAGCAGATACTATAGAGTTACAGAACACCACACAGCAGATACTATAGAGTTAAAGAACACCACAGCAGATACTATAGAGTTACATAACACCACAGCAGATACTATAGAGTTACAGAACACCACACACAGCAGATACTATAGAGTTACAGAACACCACACAGCAGATACTATAGAGTTACAGAACACCACAGCAGATACTATAGAGTTACAGAACACCACAGCAGATACTATAGAGTTACAGAACACCACACAGCAGATACTATAGAGTTACAGAACACCACACAGCAGATACTATAGAGTTACAGAACACCACAGCAGATACTATAGAGTTACAGAACACCACAGCAGATACTATAGAGTTACAGAACACCACACACAGCAGATACTATAGAGTTACAGAACACCACACAGCAGATACTATAGAGTTACAGAACACCACAGCAGATACTATAGAGTTACAGAACACCACACACAGCAGATACTATAGAGTTACAGAACACCACAGCAGATACTATAGAGTTACAGAACACCACAGCAGATACTATAGAGTTACAGAACACCACACACAGCAGATACTATAGAGTTACAGAACACCACAGCAGATACTATAGAGTTACAGAACACCACAGCAGATACTATAGAGTTACAGAACACCACACACAGCAGATACTATAGAGTTACAGAACACCACACACAGCAGATACTATAGAGTTACAGAACACCACAGCAGATACTACAGAGTTAAAGATACAACAGAAAGGAGAAAAGGTGAAGATAATAGAATGACTTACTGCTGTAGGAGCTGGACACAGCCTCAGGACATGGAACAAACAAATAACAATCCTTCTGGTGAAACGCTGCCATGATCTTAAAGGCACTTTACAATGTTGACATGATTCATTGCCTTTTAACATCCTAAACTGACTGGCTTCTTCTTAAAATGTTAAATGTTTAAAATCAGTTCAGAATGTTTAGAGTCAGATCAAAATGTTTAGAGTCAGATCAAAATGTTTAGAGTCAGTTTAGAATGTTTAAAATCAGGTTAGAATGTTTAGAGTCAGATCAAAATGTTTAGAGTCAGATCAGAATGTTTCGAGTCAGATCAGAATGTTTCGAGTCAGATCAGAATGTTTCGAGTCAGATCAGAATGTTTCGAGTCAGATCAGAATGTTTCGAGTCAGATCAGAATGTTTCGAGTCAGATCAGAATGTTTCGAGTCAGTTCAGGATGTTTCGAGTCAGTTCAGGATGTTTCGAGTCAGTTCAGGATGTTTCGAGTCAGTTCAGAATGTTTCGAGTCAGTTCAGAATGTTTCGAGTCAGTTCAGAATGTTTCGAGTCAGTTCAGAATGTTTCGAGTCAGTTCAGAATGTTTCGAGTCTGATCAGAATATTTAGAGTCTGATCAGAATGTTTCGAGTCAGTTTAGGATGTTTCGAGTCAGTTCAGAATGTTTCGAGTCAGTTCAGGATGTTTCGAGTCAGTTTAGGATGTTTCGAGTCAGTTCAGAATGTTTCGAGTCAGTTCAGAATGTTTCGAGTCAGTTCAGAATGTTTCGAGTCAGTTCAGAATGTTTCGAGTCAGTTCAGAATGTTTCGAGTCAGTTCAGAATGTTTCGAGTCTGATCAGAATGTTTCGAGTTTGATCAGAATGTTTACAGTCAGTTCAGACTGTTTAGAGTCAGTTCAGACTGTTTAGAGTCAGTTCAGAATGTTTAGAGTCAGTTCAGAATGTTTAGAGTCAGTTCAGAATGTTTAGAGTCAGATCAGAATATTTAGAGTCAGATCAGAATGTTTCGAGTCAGATCAGAATGTTTCGAGTCAGATCAGAATGTTTCGAGTCAGATCAGAATGTTTCGAGTCAGATCAGAATGTTTCGAGTCAGATCAAAATGTTTCGAGTCAGATCAGAATGTTTCGAGTCAGATCAGAATGTTTCGAGTCAGATCAGAATGTTTACAGTCAGTTCAGAATGTTTACAGTCAGATCAGAATGTTTAGAGTCAGTTCAGAATGTTTAGAGTCGGATCAGAATGTTTAGAGTCGGATCAGAATGTTTAGAGTCGGATCAGAATGTTTAGAGTCGGATCAGAATGTTTAGAGTCAGTTCAGAATGTTTAGAGTCAGATCAGAATGTTTAGAGTCAGATCAGAATGTTTAGAGTCAGATCAGAATGTTTAGAGTCAGATCAGAATGTTTAGAGTCAGATCAGAATGTTTAGAGTCAGATCAGAATGTTTAGAGTCAGATCAGAATGTTTAGCGTCAGATCAGAATGTTTACAGTCAGATCAGAATGTTTACAGTCAGTTCAGAATGTTTACAGTCAGTTCAGAATGTTTACAGTCAGATCAGAATGTTTAGAGTCAGTTCAGAATGTTTAGAGTCAGTTCAGAATGTTTAGAGTCAGTTCAGAATGTTTAGAGTCGGATCAGAATGTTTAGAGTCCGATCAGAATGTTTAGAGTCCGATCAGAATGTTTAGAGTCCGATCAGAATGTTTAGAGTCCGATCAGAATGTTTAGAGTCCGATCAGAATGTTTAGAGTCCGATCAGAATGTTTAGAGTCCGGTTAGAATGTTTAGAGTCCGGTTAGAATGTTTACAGTCAGTTCAGAATGTTTACAGTCAGTTCAGAATGTTTACAGTCAGTTCAGAATGTTTACAGTCAGTTCAGAATGTTTACAGTCAGTTCAGAATGTTTACAGTCAGTTCAGAATGTTTACAGTCAGTTCAGAATGTTTACAGTCAGTTCAGAATATTTAGAGTCAGATCAGAATGTTTAGAGTCAGATTAGAATGTTTAGAGTCAGATTAGAATGTTTAGAGTCAGATTAGAATGTTTAGAGTCAGTTCAGAATGTTTAGAGTCAGTTCAGAATATATAGAGTCAGTTCAGAATGTTTAGAGTCAGTTCAGAATGTTTAGAGTCAGTTCAGAATGTTTAGAGTCAGTTCACAATGTTTAGAGTCAGTTCACAATGTTTAGAGTCAGATCAGAATGTTTAGCGTCAGATCAGAATGTTTAGAGTCAGTTCAGAATGTTTACAGTCAGTTCAGAATGTTTAGAGTCAGTTCAGAATGTTTAGAGTCAGTTCAGAATGTTTAGAGTCAGTTCAGAATGTTTAGAGTCAGTTCAGAATGTTTAGCGTCAGATCAGAATGTTTAGAGTCAGTTCAGAATGTTTAGAGTCAGTTCAGAATGTTTAGAGTCAGTTCAGAATGTTTAGAGTCAGTTCAGAATGTTTAGCGTCAGATCAGAATGTTTAGAGTCAGTTCAGAATGTTTAGAGTCAGTTCAGAATGTTTAGAGTCAGTTCAGAATGTTTAGCGTCAGATCAGAATGTTTAGAGTCAGTTCAGAATGTTTACAGTCAGTTCAGAATGTTTAGAGTCAGATCAGAATGTTTAGAGTCAGAATGACAGAACTCACTGGTCTTTGAGGGAGGAAGAAGGGAAGGACGACGACAGCTGGGATCCATCTGCAGAGAAAGAAAACATTCAGAGAGAGACAGACTAAACGTGTACATGTGTGTGTGTGTGTGTGTGTGTGTGTGTGTGTGTGTGTGTGTGTGTGTGTGTGTGTGTACCGGTGTTGTGCAGCTCCACTGCTACCCCTCTGAGGAAGGACTCCAGGATTCCAGGAGACGAAGACAGAAACTCAACAAGCCACCTCAAGGCCCACACGTTACCCTGCACACACAGAGACACACACGTTACCCTGCACACACAGAGACACACACGTTACCCTGCACACACACAGACACACACGTTACCCTGCACACAGAGACACACACGTTACCCTGCACACACAGAGACACACACGTTACCCTGCACACACAGAGACACACACGTTACCCTGCACACACAGAGACACACACGTTACCCTGCACACGTTACAGAGGAGAGAGCGGAGGACAGAGGAGAGAGCGGAGGACAGAGGAGAGGTGTACCTTGTAATAGTTGAGGATGGGTAGAGCGGAGGACAGAGGAGAGAGCGGAGGACAGAGGAGAGGTGTACCTTGTAATAGTTGAGGATGAGTAGAGCGGAGGACAGAGGAGAGAGCGGAGGACAGAGGAGAGGTGTACCTTGTAATAGTTGAGGATGATTAGAGCGGAGGACAGAGGAGAGAGCGGAGGACAGAGGAGAGGTGTACCTTGTAATAGTTGAGGATGGGTAGAGCAGGGGTCAGAGGAGAGAGCGGAGGACAGAGGAGAGGTGTACCTTGTAAGAGTTGAGGAGGGGTAGAGCGGGGGTCAGAGGAGAGGTGTACCTTGTAAGAGTTGAGGAGGGGTAGAGCGGGGGTCAGAGGAGAGGTGTACCTTGTAAGAGTTGAGGAGGGGTAGAGCGGGGGTCAGAGGAGAGAGCGGAGGACAGAGGAGAGAGGTACCTTGTAATAGTTGAGGATGAGTAGAGCGGGGGTCAGAGGAGAGAGCGGAGGACAGAGGAGAGGTGTACCTTGTAATAGTTGAGGATGGGTAGAGCAGGGGTCAGAGGAGAGAGCGGACGACAGAGGAGAGGTGTACCTTGTAAGAGTTGAGGAGGGGTAGAGCGGGGGTCAGAGGAGAGGTGTACCTTGTAAGAGTTGAGGAGGGGTAGAGCGGGGGTCAGAGGAGAGAGCGGAGGACAGAGGAGAGGTGTACCTTGTAATAGTTGAGGATGGGTAGAGCGGGGGTCAGAGGAGAGAGCGGAGGAGAGAGGAGAGAGGTACCTTGTAATAGTTGAGGATGAGTAGAGCGGGGGTCAGAGGAGAGAGCGGAGGACAGAGGAGAGAGCGGAGGACAGAGGAGAGAGCGGAGGACAGAGGAGAGGTGTACCTTGTAAGAGTTGAGGATGGGTAGAGCGGGGGTCAGAGGAGAGAGCGGAGGACAGAGGAGAGGGGTACCTTGTAATAATTGAGAATGGGTAGAGCGGAACACAGAGGAGAGAGCGGAGGACAGAGGAGAGGTGTACCTTGTAATAGTTGAGGAGGGGTAGAGCGGGGGTCAGAGGAGAGAGCGGAGGACAGAGGAGAGGTGTACCTTGTAATAGTTGAGGATGGGTAGAGCGGAGGACAGAGGAGAGAGCGGAGGACAGAGGAGAGAGGTACCTTGTAATAGTTGAGGATGGGTAGAGCGGGGGTCAGAGGAGAGAGCGGAGGACAGAGGAGAGAGGTACCTTGTAATAGTTGAGGATGGGTAGAGCGGGGGTCAGAGGAGAGAGCGGAGGACAGAGGAGAGAGGTACCTTGTAATAGTTGAGGATGGGTAGAGCGGGGGTCAGAGGAGAGAGCGGAGGACAGAGGAGAGAGGTACCTTGTAATAGTTGAGGATAGGTAGAGCGGGGGACAGAGGAGAGAGCGGAGGACAGAGGAGAGAGGTACCTTGTAATAGTTGAGGATGGGTAGAGCGGGGGTCAGAGGAGAGAGCGGAGGACAGAGGAGAGAGGTACCTTGTAATAGTTGAGGATGGGTAGAGCGGGGGACAGAGGAGAGAGCGGAGGACAGAGGAGAGAGGTACCTTGTAATAGTTGAGGATGGGTAGAGCGGGGGTCAGAGGAGAGAGCGGAGGACAGAGGAGAGAGGTACCTTGTAATAGTTGAGGATGGGTAGAGCGGGGGACAGAGGAGAGAGCGGAGGACAGAGGAGAGAGGTACCTTGTAATAGTTGAGGATGGGTAGAGCAGGGGTCAGAGGAGAGAGGTACCTTGAAATAGTTGAGGATGGGTAGAGCGGAACACAGAGGAGAGAGGTACCTTGTAATAGTTGAGGATGGGTAGAGCGGGGGACAGAGGAGAGAGCGGAGGACAGAGGAGAGAGGTACCTTGTAATAGTTGAGGATGGGTAGAGCGGGGGACAGAGGAGAGAGCGGAGGACAGAGGAGAGAGGTACCTTGTAATAGTTGAGGATGGGTAGAGCGGGGGTCAGAGGAGAGAGCGGAGGACAGAGGAGAGAGGTACCTTGTAATAGTTGAGGATGGGTAGAGCGGAGGACAGAGGAGAGGTGTACCTTGTAATAGTTGAGGATGGGTAGAGCGGAGGTCAGAGGAGAGAGCGGAGGACAGAGGAGAGAGGTACCTTGTAATAGTTGAGGATGGGTAGAGCGGGGGACAGAGGAGAGAGCGGAGGACAGAGGAGAGAGGTACCTTGTAATAGTTGAGGATGGGTAGAGCGGGGGTCAGAGGAGAGAGCGGAGGACAGAGGAGAGAGGTACCTTGTAATAGTTGAGGATGGGTAGAGCGGAGGACAGAGGAGAGAGCGGAGGACAGAGGAGAGAGGTACCTTGTAATAGTTGAGGATGGGTAGAGCAGGGGTCAGAGGAGAGAGGTACCTTGTAATAGTTGAGGATGGGTAGAGCGGGGGACAGAGGAGAGAGCGGAGGACAGAGGAGAGAGGTACCTTGTAATAGTTGAGGATGGGTAGAGCGGGGGTCAGAGGAGAGAGCGGAGGACAGAGGAGAGAGGTACCTTGTAATAGTTGAGGATGGGTAGAGCGGGGGACAGAGGAGAGAGCGGAGGACAGAGGAGAGAGGTACCTTGTAATAGTTAAGGATGGGTAGAGCGGGGGACAGAGGAGAGAGCGGAGGACAGAGGAGAGAGCGGAGGACAGAGGAGAGAGGTACCTTGTAATAGTTGAGGATGGGTAGAGCGGGGGTCAGAGGAGAGAGCGGAGGACAGAGGAACCTTGTAATAGTTGAGGATGGGTAGAGCGGGGGTCAGACGAGAGAGAGGAGGACAGAGGAGAGAGGTACCTTGTAATAGTTGAGGATGGGTAGAGCGGGGGACAGAGGAGAGAGCGGAGGACAGAGGAGAGAGGTACCTTGTAATAGTTGAGGATGGGTAGAGCGGGGGACAGAGGAGAGAGCGGAGGACAGAGGAGAGAGCGGAGGACAGAGGAGAGAGGTACCTTGTAATAGTTGAGGATGGGTAGAGCGGGGGTCAGAGGAGAGAGCGGAGGACAGAGGAGAGAGGTACCTTGTAATAGTTGAGGATGGGTAGAGCGGAGGACAGAGGAGAGAGCGGAGGACAGAGGAGAGAGGTACCTTGTAATAGTTGAGGATGGGTAGAGCAGGGGTCAGAGGAGAGAGGTACCTTGTAATAGTTGAGGATGGGTAGAGCGGGGGACAGAGGAGAGAGCGGAGGACAGAGGAGAGAGGTACCTTGTAATAGTTGAGGATGGGTAGAGCGGGGGTCAGAGGAGAGAGCGGAGGACAGAGGAGAGAGGTACCTTGTAATAGTTGAGGATGGGTAGAGCGGGGGACAGAGGAGAGAGCGGAGGACAGAGGAGAGAGGTACCTTGTAATAGTTGAGGATGGGTAGAGCGGGGGACAGAGGAGAGAGCGGAGGACAGAGGAGAGAGCGGAGGACAGAGGAGAGAGGTACCTTGTAATAGTTGAGGATGGGTAGAGCGGGGGTCAGAGGAGAGAGCGGAGGACAGAGGAGAGAGGTACCTTGTAATAGTTGAGGATGGGTAGAGCGGGGGTCAGAGGAGAGAGCGGAGGACAGAGGAGAGAGGTACCTTGTAATAGTTGAGGATGGGTAGAGCGGGGGACAGAGGAGAGAGCGGAGGACAGAGGAGAGAGGTACCTTGTAATAGTTGAGGATGGGTAGAGCGGGGGACAGAGGAGAGAGCGGAGGACAGAGGAGAGAGCGGAGGACAGAGGAGAGAGGTACCTTGTAATAGTTGAGGATGGGTAGAGCGGGGGTCAGAGGTTCGTGGAGGATGCGTAGTGCCAGAGCCTGAGTTACCAACAGCAACAGGGCCTGGTCTGGATACACCTAGACACACACACAAGTTACCAACAGCAACAGGGCCTGGTCTGGATACACCTAGACACACACACAAGTTACCAACAGCAACAGGGCCTGGTCTGGATACACCTAGACACACACACAAGTTACCAACAGCAACAGGGCCTGGTCTGGATACACCTAGACACACACACACATACCAACAGATCAATCAATTAAAGAAATGCACATGAATTATATGCAAACTGATGACACCTTTTAGTTGTTGCACTGAAACATGTACTACATCCCTGCCAGGGGGAAAAGCAGGTTTTAACTAATTAAACAACAGACTACGACCTATTAAACAACAGACTACGACCTATTAAACAACAGACTACGACCTATTAAACAACAGACTACGACCTATTAAACAACAGACTACGACCTATTAAACAACACACTACGACCTATTAAACAACAGACTACGACCTATTAAACAACAGACTACGACCTATTAAACAACACACTACGACCTATTAAACAACACACTACGACCTATTAAACAACACACTACGACCTATTAAACAACAGACTACGACCTATTAAACAACAGACTACGACCTATTAAACAACAGACTACGACCTATTAAACAACAGACTACGACCTATTAAACAACAGACTACGACCTATTAAACAACACACTACGACCTATTAAACAACAGACTACGACCTATTAAACAACAGACTACGACCTATTAAACAACACACTACGACCTATTAAACAACAGACTACGACCTATTAAACAACAGACTACGACCTATTAAACAACAGACTACGACCTATTAAACAACACACTACGACCTATTAAACAACAGACTACGACCTATTAAACAACAGACTACGACCTATTAAACAACAGACTACGACCTATTAAACAACACACTACGACCTATTAAACAACAGACTACGACCTATTAAACAACAGACTACGACCTATTAAACAACAGACTACGACCTATTAAACAACACACTACGACCTATTAAACAACAGACTACGACCTATTAAACAACAGACTACGACCTATTAAACAACAGACTACGACCTATTAAACAACACACTACGACCTATTAAACAACACACTACGACCTATTAAACAACACACTACGACCTATTAAACAACACACTACGACCTATTAAACAACACACTACGACCTATTAAACAACACACTACGACCTATTAAACAACACACTACGACCTATTAAACAACACACTACGACCTATTAAACAACAGACTACGACCTATTAAACAACACACTACGACCTATTAAACAACACACTACGACCTATTAAACAACACACTACGACCTATTAAACAACAGACTACGACCTATTAAACAACAGACTACGACCTATTAAACAACAGACTACGACCTATTAAACAACAGACTACGACCTATTAAACAACAGACTACGACCTATTAAACAACACACTACGACCTATTAAACAACACACTACGACCTATTAAACAACACACTACGACCTATTAAACAACAGACTACGACCTATTAAACAACACACTACGACCTATTAAACAACACACTACGACCTATTAAACAACACACTACGACCTATTAAACAACAGACTACGACCTATTAAACAAGACACTACGACCTATTAAACAACACACTACGACCTATTAAACAACAGACTACGACCTATTAAACAACACACTACGACCTATTAAACAACACACTACGACCTATTAAACAACAGACTACGACCTATTAAACAACAGACTGTGACCTATTAAACAACAGACTATGACCTATTAAACAACAGACTACGACCTATTAAACAACACACTACGACCTATTAAACAACACACTACGACCTATTAAACAACACACTACGACCTATTAAACAACAGACTACTACATATTAAACAACAGACTATGACCTATTAAACTACAGACTACGACCTATTAAACAACACACTATGACCTATTAAACAACACACTATGACCTATTAAACTACAGACTACGACCTATTAAACAACACACTACGACCTATTAAACAACACACTACGACCTATTAAACAACAGACTACGACCTATTAAACAACACACTACGACCTATTAAACAACAGACTACGACCTATTAAACAACAGACTACGACCTATTAAACAACAGACTACGACCTATTAAACAACACACTACGACCTATTAAACAACACACTACGACCTATTAAACAACAGACTACTACATATTAAACAACAGACTATGACCTATTAAACTACAGACTACGACCAATTAAACAACACACTATGACCTATTAAACAACAGACTATGACCTATTAAACAACACACTATGACCTATTAAACTACAGACTACGACCTATTAAACAACACACTACGACCTATTAAACAACAGACTATGACCTATTAAACAACACACTACGACCTATTAAACAACAGACTACGACCTATTAAACAACAGACTACGACCTATTAAACAACAGACTACGACCTATTAAACAACAGACTACGACCTATTAAACAACACACTACGACCTATTAAACAACACACTACGACCTATTAAACAACACACTACGACCTATTAAACAACACACTACGACCTATTAAACAACACACTACGACCTATTAAACAACACACTACGACCTATTAAACAACACACTACGACCTATTAAACAACACACTACGACCTATTAAACAACAGACTACGACCTATTAAACAACAGACTACGACCTATTAAACAACAGACTACGACCTATTAAACAACAGACTACGACCTATTAAACAACACACTACGACCTATTAAACAACACACTACGACCTATTAAACAACACACTACGACCTATTAAACAACACACTACGACCTATTAAACAACACACTACGACCTATTAAACAACACACTACGACCTATTAAACAACACACTACGACCTATTAAACAACACACTACGACCTATTAAACAACACACTACGACCTATTAAACAACACACTACGACCTACTAAACAACAGACTACGACCTATTAAACAACAGACTACGACCTATTAAACAACACACTACGACCTATTAAACAACAGACTACGACCTATTAAACAACAGACTACGACCTATTAAACAACAGACTACGACCTATTAAACAACAGACTACGACCTATTAAACAACACACTACGACCTATTAAACAACAGACTACGACCTATTAAACAACACACTACGACCTATTAAACAACAGACTACGACCTATTAAACAACACACTACGACCTATTAAACAACACACTACGACCTATTAAACAACACACTACGACCTATTAAACAACAGACTACGACCTATTAAACAACACACTACGACCTATTAAACAACACACTACGACCTATTAAACAACACACTACGACCTATTAAACAACAGACTACGACCTATTAAACAACACACTACGACCTATTAAACAACAGACTACGACCTATTAAACAACAGACTACGACCTATTAAACAACACACTGTGACCTATTAAACAACAGACTGTGACCTATTAAACAACAGACTACGACCTATTAAACAACACACTACGACCTATTAAACAACAGACTACGACCTATTAAACAACAGACTACGACCTATTAAACAACAGACTGTGACCTATTAAACAACAGACTATGACCTATTAAACAACAGACTACGACCTATTAAACAACAGACTACGACCTATTAAACAACACACTACGACCTATTAAGCAACACACTACGACCTATTAAACAACACACTACGACCTATTAAACAACACACTGTGACCTATTAAACAACACACTGTGACCTATTAAACAACAGACTGTGACCTATTAAACAACAGACTACGACCTATTAAACAACACACTACGACCTATTAAACAACACACTACGACCTATTAAACAACACACTACGACCTATTAAACAACACACTACGACCTATTAAACAACACACTACGACCTATTAAACAACACACTACGACCTATTAAACAACACACTACGACCTATTAAACAACACACTACGACCTATTAAACAACACACTACGACCTATTAAACAACACACTACGACCTATTAAACAACACACTACGACCTATTAAACAACACACTACGACCTATTAAACAACACACTACGACCTATTAAACAACACACTACGACCTATTAAACAACACACTACGACCTATTAAACAACACACTACGACCTATTAAACAACAGACTACTACATATTAAACAACAGACTATGACCTATTAAACTACAGACTACGACCTATTAAACAACACACTATGACCTATTAAACAACAGACTATGACCTATTAAACAACACACTATGACCTATTAAACTACAGACTACGACCTATTAAACAACACACTACGACCTATTAAACAACAGACTACGACCTATTAAACAACACACTACGACCTATTAAACAACAGACTACGACCTATTAAACAACACACTACGACCTATTAAACAACAGACTACGACCTATTAAACAACACACTACGACCTATTAAACAACACACTACGACCTATTAAACAACAGACTACTACATATTAAACAACAGACTATGACCTATTAAACTACAGACTACGACCAATTAAACAACACACTATGACCTATTAAACAACAGACTATGACCTATTAAACAACACACTATGACCTATTAAACTACAGACTACGACCTATTAAACAACACACTACGACCTATTAAACAACAGACTATGACCTATTAAACAACACACTACGACCTATTAAACAACAGACTACGACCTATTAAACAACAGACTACGACCTATTAAACAACAGACTACGACCTATTAAACAACAGACTATGACCTATTAAACAACAGACTATGACCTATTAAACAACACACTACGACCTATTAAACAACACACTACGACCTATTAAACAACACACTACGACCTATTAAACAACACACTACGACCTATTAAACAACACACTACGACCTATTAAACAACACACTACGACCTATTAAACAACACACTACGACCTATTAAACAACACACTACGACCTATTAAACAACAGACTACGACCTATTAAACAACAGACTACGACCTATTAAACAACAGACTACGACCTATTAAACAACAGACTACGACCTATTAAACAACAGACTACGACCTATTAAACAACAGACTACGACCTATTAAACAACAGACTACGACCTATTAAACAACACACTACGACCTATTAAACAACACACTACGACCTATTAAACAACACACTACGACCTATTAAACAACACACTACGACCTATTAAACAACACACTACGACCTATTAAACAACACACTACGACCTATTAAACAACACACTACGACCTATTAAACAACACACTACGACCTATTAAACAACACACTACGACCTACTAAACAACAGACTACGACCTATTAAACAACAGACTACGACCTATTAAACAACAGACTACGACCTATTAAACAACACACTACGACCTATTAAACAACAGACTACGACCTATTAAACAACAGACTACGACCTATTAAACAACAGACTACGACCTATTAAACAACACACTACGACCTATTAAACAACACACTACGACCTATTAAACAACACACTACGACCTATTAAACAACAGACTACGACCTATTAAACAACACACTACGACCTATTAAACAACACACTACGACCTATTAAACAACACACTACGACCTATTAAACAACAGACTACGACCTATTAAACAACACACTACGACCTATTAAACAACACACTACGACCTATTAAACAACACACTACGACCTATTAAACAACAGACTACGACCTATTAAACAACACACTACGACCTATTAAACAACAGACTACGACCTATTAAACAACAGACTACGACCTATTAAACAACACACTGTGACCTATTAAACAACAGACTGTGACCTATTAAACAACAGACTACGACCTATTAAACAACACACTACGACCTATTAAACAACAGACTACGACCTATTAAACAACAGACTGTGACCTATTAAACAACAGACTACGACCTATTAAACAACACACTACGACCTATTAAACAACACACTACGACCTATTAAACAACAGACTACGACCTATTAAACAACACACTACGACCTATTAAACAACAGACTACGACCTATTAAACAACAGACTACGACCTATTAAACAACACACTGTGACCTATTAAACAACAGACTGTGACCTATTAAACAACAGACTACGACCTATTAAACAACACACTACGACCTATTAAACAACAGACTACGACCTATTAAACAACAGACTACGACCTATTAAACAACAGACTGTGACCTATTAAACAACAGACTACGACCTATTAAACAACACACTACGACCTATTAAACAACACACTACGACCTATTAAACAACACACTACGACCTATTAAACAACACACTACGACCTATTAAACAACACACTACGACCTATTAAACAACACACTACGACCTATTAAACAACACACTACGACCTATTAAACAACACACTACGACCTATTAAACAACACACTACGACCTATTAAACAACACACTACGACCTATTAAACAACACACTACGACCTATTAAACAACACACTACGACCTATTAAACAACACACTACGACCTATTAAACAACACACTACGACCTATTAAACAACACACTACGACCTATTAAACAACAGACTACGACCTATTAAACAACACACTACGACCTATTAAACAACACACTACGACCTATTAAACAACACACTACGACCTATTAAACAACACACTACGACCTATTAAACAACAGACTACGACCTATTAAACAACAGACTACGACCTATTAAACAACAGACTACGACCTATTAAACAACAGACTACGACCTATTAAACAACACACTACGACCTATTAAACAACACACTACGACCTATTAAACAACACACTACGACCTATTAAACAACACACTACGACCTATTAAACAACACACTACGACCTATTAAACAACACACTACGACCTATTAAACAACACAGTACGACCTATTAAACAACACACTACGACCTATTAAACAACACACTACGACCTATTAAACAACAGACTACGACCTATTAAACAACACACTACGACCTATTAAACAACAGACTACGACCTATTAAACAACAGACTACGACCTATTAACCAACAGACTACGACCTATTAAACAACACACTACGACCTATTAAACAACACACTACGACCTATTAAACAACAGACTACTACATATTAAACAACAGACTATGACCTATTAAACTACAGACTACGACCTATTAAACAACACACTATGACCTATTAAACAACAGACTATGACCTATTAAACAACACACTATGACCTATTAAACTACAGACTACGACCTATTAAACAACACACTATGACCTATTAAACAACAGACTATGACCTATTAAACAACACACTACGACCTATTAAACAACAGACTATGACCTATTAAACAACACACTACGACCTATTAAACAACACACTACGACCTATTAAACAACAGACTACTACATATTAAACAACAGACTACAACCTATTAAACTACAGACTACGACCTATTAAACAACACACTATGACCTATTAAACAACACACTATGACCTATTAAACAACAGACTATGACCTATTAAACAACACACTATGACCTATTAAACTACAGACTACGACCTATTAAACAACACACTATGACCTATTAAACAACAGACTATGACCTATTAAACAACACACTACGACCTATTAAACAACAGACTATGACCTATTAAACTACAGACTACGACCTATTAAACAACAGACTATGACATATTAAACAACAGACTATGACATATTAAACAACATGATCAAGTCTCTGTGTGTAAAATAAAAAGTGGTTCATGTGAAACTCACAGCTAAAACATGTAATGTCTAGACTGTACTGAACACTAATATATAGCAGGTACCACTTTATAACAGAACGCTCGTTACCATGACAGCCTTTATAATAGAACGCTTGTTACCACGACAGCCTTTATAATAGAACGCTCGTTACCACGACAGCCTTAATAATAGAACGCTTGTTACCACGACAGCCTTTATAATAGAACGCTTGTTACCACGACAGCCTTTATAATAGAACGCTTGTTACCACGACAGCCTTTATAATAGAACGCTTGTTACCGTGACAGCCTTTATAATAGAACGCTTGTTACCGCGACAGCCTTTATAATAGAATGCTTGTTACCACGACAGCCTTTATAATAGAACGCTTGTTACCACGACAGCCTTTATAATAGAACGCTTGTTACCACGACAGCCTTTATAATAGAACGCTTGTTACCACGACAGCCTTTATAATAGAACGCTTGTTACCACGACAGCCTTTATAATAGAACGCTTGTTACCACGACAGCCTTTATAATAGAACGCTTGTTACCACGACAGCCTTTATAATAGAACGCTTGTTACCACGACAGCCTTTATAATAGAACGCTTGTTACCACGACAGCCTTTATAATAGAACGCTTGTTACCACGACAGCCTTTATAATAGAACGCTTGTTACCACGACAGCCTTTCTAATAGAACGCTTGTTACCACGACAGCCTTTATAATAGAACGCTTGTTACCACGACAGCCTTTATAATAGAACGCTTGTTACCACGACAGCCTTTATAATAGAACGCTTGTTACCACGACAGCCTTTATAATAGAACGCTTGTTACCACGACAGCCTTTATAATAGAACGCTTGTTACCACGACAGCCTTTATAATAGAACGCTTGTTACCACGACAGCCTTTATAATAGAACGCTTGTTACCACGACAGCCTTTATAATAGAACGCTTGTTACCACGACAGCCTTTATAATAGAACGCTTGTTACCGCGACAGCCTTTATAATAGAAGGCTTGTTACCACGACAGCCTTTATAATACATTTACATTTTTACATTTAAGTCATTTAGCAGACGCTCTTATCCAGAGCGACTTACAAATTGGAAAGTTCATACATATTCATCCTGGTCCCCCCGTGGGGAATGAACCCACAACCCTGGCGTTGCAAGCGACAGCCTTTATAATAGAACGCTTGTTACCACGACAGCCTTTATAATAGAACGCTTGTTACCACGACAGCCTTTATAATAGAACGCTTGTTACCGCGACAGCCTTTATAATAGAACGCTTGTTACCGCGACAGCCTTTATAATAGAACGCTTGTTACCACGACAGCCTTTATAATAGAACGCTTGTTACCACGACAGCCTTTATAATAGAATGCTTGTTACCACGACAGCCTTTATAATAGAACGCTTGTTACCACGACAGCCTTTATAATAGAACGCTTGTTACCACGACAGCCTTTATAATAGAACGCTTGTTACCACGACAGCCTTTATAATAGAACGCTTGTTACCACGACAGCTTTTATAATAGAACGCTTGTTACCACGACAGCCTTTATAATAGAACGCTTGTTACCACGACAGCCTTTCTAATAGAACGCTTGTTACCACGACAGCCTTTATAATAGAACGCTTGTTACCACGACAGCCTTTCTAATAGAACGCTTGTTACCACGACAGCCTTTATAATAGAACGCTTGTTACCACGACAGCCTTTATAATAGAACGCTTGTTACCACGACAGCCTTTATAATAGAAGGCTTGTTACCACGACAGCCTTTATAATAGAACGCTTGTTACCACGACAGCCTTTATAATAGAACGCTTGTTACCACGACAGCCTTTATAATAGAACGCTTGTTACCACGACAGCCTTTATTATAGAACGCTTGTTACCACGACAGCCTTTATAATAGAACGCTTGTTACCACGACAGCCTTTATTATAGAACGCTTGTTACCACGACAGCCTTTATAATAGAACGCTTGTTACCACGACAGCCTTTATAATAGAAAGCTTGTTACCACGACAGCCTTTATAATAGAACGCTTGTTACCACGACAGCCTTTATAATAGAACGCTTGTTACCACGACAGCCTTTATAATAGAACGCTTGTTACCACGACAGCCTTTATAATAGAACGCTTGTTACCACGACAGCCTTTATAATAGAACGCTTGTTACCACGACAGCCTTTATAATAGAACGCTTGTTACCACGACAGCCTTTATAATAGAACGCTTGTTACCACGACAGCCTTTATAATAGAACGCTTGTTACCACGACAGCCTTTATAATAGAACGCTTGTTACCACGACAGCCTTTATAATAGAACGCTTGTTACCACGACAGCCTTTATAATAGAAGGCTTGTTACCACGACAGCCTTAATAATAGAACGCTTGTTACCACGACAGCCTTTATAATAGAACGCTTGTTACCACGACAGCCTTTATAATAGAACGCTTGTTACCACGACAGCCTTTATTATAGAACGCTTGTTACCACGACAGCCTTTATAATAGAACGCTTGTTACCACGACAGCCTTTATAATAGAACGCTTGTTACCACGACAGCCTTTATAATAGAACGCTTGTTACCACGACAGCCTTTATAATAGAACGCTTGTTACCACGACAGCCTTTATAATAGAACGCTTGTTACCACGACAGCCTTTTTAATAGAACGCTTGTTACCACGACAGCCTTTTTAATAGAACGCTTGTTACCACGACAGCCTTTATAATAGAACGCTTGTTACCACGACAGCCTTTATTATAGAACGCTTGTTACCACGACAGCCTTTATAATAGAACGCTTGTTACCACGACAGCCTTTATAATAGAACGCTTGTTACCACGACAGCCTTTATAATAGAACGCTTGTTACCACGACAGCCTTTATAATAGAACGCTTGTTACCACGACAGCCTTTATAATAGAACGCTTGTTACCACGACAGCCTTTATAATAGAACGCTTGTTACCACGACAGCCTTTATAATAGAACGCTTGTTACCGCGACAGCCTTTATAATAGAAGGCTTGTTACCACGACAGCCTTTATAATACATTTACATTTTTACATTTAAGTCATTTAGCAGACGCTCTTATCCAGAGCGACTTACAAATTGGAAAGTTCATACATATTCATCCTGGTCCCCCCGTGGGGAATGAACCCACAACCTTGGCGTTGCAAGCGACAGCCTTTATAATAGAACGCTTGTTACCACGACAGCCTTTATAATAGAACGCTTGTTACCACGACAGCCTTTATAATAGAACGCTTGTTACCACGACAGCCTTTATAATAGAACGCTTGTTACCGCGACAGCCTTTATAATAGAACGCTTGTTACCGCGACAGGCTTTATAATAGAACGCTTGTTACCGCGACAGCCTTTATAATAGAACGCTTGTTACCACGACAGCCTTTATAATAGAACGCTTGTTACCACGACAGCCTTTATAATAGAACGCTTGTTACCACGACAGCCTTTATAATAGAACGCTTGTTACCACGACAGCCTTTATAATAGAACGCTTGTTACCACGACAGCCTTTATAATAGAACGCTTGTTACCACGACAGCCTTTATAATAGAACGCTTGTTACCACGACAGCCTTTATAATAGAACGCTTGTTACCACGACAGCCTTTATAATAGAACGCTTGTTACCACGACAGCCTTTATAATAGAACGCTTGTTACCACGACAGCCTTTATAATAGAACGCTTGTTACCACGACAGCCTTTCTAATAGAACGCTTGTTACCACGACAGCCTTTATAATAGAACGCTTGTTACCACGACAGCCTTTATAATAGAACGCTTGTTACCATGACAGCCTTTATAATAGAAGGCTTGTTACCACGACAGCCTTTATAATAGAACGCTTGTTACCACGACAGCCTTTATAATAGAACGCTTGTTACCACGACAGCCTTTATCATAGAACGCTTGTTACCACGACAGCCTTTATTATAGAACGCTTGTTACCACGACAGCCTTTATAATAGAACGCTTGTTACCACGACAGCCTTTATTATAGAACGCTTGTTACCACGACAGCCTTTATAATAGAACGCTTGTTACCACGACAGCCTTTATAATAGAACGCTTGTTACCACGACAGCCTTTATAATAGAACGCTTGTTACCACGACAGCCTTTATAATAGAACGCTTGTTACCACGACAGCCTTTATAATAGAACGCTTGTTACCACGACAGCCTTTATTATAGAACGCTTGTTACCACGACAGCCTTTATAATAGAACGCTTGTTACCACGACAGCCTTTATAATAGAACGCTTGTTACCACGACAGCCTTTATAATAGAACGCTTGTTACCACGACAGCCTTTATAATAGAACGCTTGTTACCACGACAGCCTTTATAATAGAACGCTTGTTACCACGACAGCCTTTATAATAGAACGCTTGTTACCACGACAGCCTTTATAATAGAACGCTTGTTACCGCGACAGCCTTTATAATAGAAGGCTTGTTACCACGACAGCCTTTATAATACATTTACATTTTTACATTTAAGTCATTTAGCAGACGCTCTTATCCAGAGCGACTTACAAATTGGAAAGTTCATACATATTCATCCTGGTCCCCCCGTGGGGAATGAACCCACAACCCTGGCGTTGCAAGCGACAGCCTTTATAATAGAACGCTTGTTACCACGACAGCCTTTATAATAGAACGCTTGTTACCACGACAGCCTTTATAATAGAACGCTTGTTACCACGACAGCCTTTATAATAGAACGCTTGTTACCGCGACAGCCTTTATAATAGAACGCTTGTTACCACGACAGCCTTTATAATAGAACGCTTGTTACCACGACAGCCTTTATAATAGAAGGCTTGTTACCGCGACAGCCTTTATAATAGAACGCTTGTTACCACGACAGCCTTTATAATAGAACGCTTGTTACCACGACAGCCTTTATAATAGAACGCTTGTTACCGCGACAGCCTTTATAATAGAACGCTTGTTACCACGACAGCCTTTATAATAGAACGCTTGTTACCATGACAGCCTTTATAATAGAAGGCTTGTTACCACGACAGCCTTTATAATAGAACGCTTGTTACCATGACAGCCTTTATAATAGAACGCTTGTTACCACGACAGCCTTTATAAGTCTCTCACCCCCCTATCTAAAAATCTACAGTGCGTGTGTGTGTATAATGTGTGTGTATAATGTGAGTGTGTGTGTGTATAATGTGAGTGTGTGTGTGTATAATGTGTGTGTGTGTGTGTATAATGTAAGTGTGTGTGTGGTGTGTATAATGTGAGTGTGTGTGTGTGGTGTGTACAATGTGAGTGTGTGTGTGTATAATGTGTGTGTGTGTGTATAATGTGTGTGTGTATAATGTGAGTGTGTGTGTGGTGTGTATAATGTGAGTGTGTGTGTGTATAATGTGTGTGTGTGTGTGTGTGTATAATGTGAGTGTGTGTGTGGTTTGTATAATGTGAGTGTGTGTGTGTATAATGTGTGTGTGTGTGTGTATAATGTGTGTGTGTGTGTATAATGTGAGTGTGTGTGTGGTGTGCGCACCATCAAGAAGGTCCGTGGGATCTGGATGAGGTGTCCCAGAGATCCCTGGTTCAGCAGGATCTCCATGGTAACGTTTCTCGCCTCCTACAAAACACACAATGCTGAAACAACAGCAGCGCAGGGTGTGTGTGTGTGTCTGTGTGTCTGTGTGTGTGTCTGCGTGTGTGTCTGCGTGTGTGTCTGCGTGTGTGTCTGCGTGTGTGTCTGTGTGTGTGTGTCTGTGTGTGTGTGTGTGTGTCTGTGTCTGTGTCTGTGTGTGTGTGTGTGTGTCTGTGTGTGTGTGTGTGTGTCTGTACCGTCAGAAAGGCAGTGTCAGGAGGACCAGCAGGAGAATTGAGGACGTGGAGAAAATACGACCAACTCTGAGACTGAAACACAGATACATTATGTTATTATTACACTGAGGTTGAATGGCTGAGTTCAGGGGTCAGAGTTCAGGGGTCAGAGTTCAGGGGTCAGAGTTCAGGGGTCTGAGTTCAGGGGTCAGAGTTCAGGGGTCTGAGTTCAGGGGTCGTCTGAGTTCAGGGGTCGTCTGAGTTCAGGGGTCGTCTGAGTTCAGGGGTCGTCTGAGTTCAGGGGTCGTCTGAGTTCAGGGGTCGTCTGAGTTCAGGGGTCGTCTGAGTTCAGGGGTCGTCTGAGTTCAGGGGTCGTCTGAGTTCAGGGGTCATCTGAGTTCAGCGGTCTGAGTTCAGCGGTCTGAGTTCAGCGGTCTGAGTTCAGGGGTCTGAGTTCAGCGGTCTGAGTTCAGCGGTCTGAGTTCAGCCGGTCTGAGTTCAGCCGGTCTGAGTTCAGCCGGTCTGAGTGCGTTCAGGGGTCAGCGTTCAGGGGTCAGCGTTCAGGGGTCAGCGTTCAGGGGTCAGCGTTCAGGGGTCAGCGTTCAGGGGTCAGCGTTCAGGGGTCTGCGTTCAGGGGTCAGCGTTCAGGGGTCAGCGTTCAGGGGTCAGCGTTCAGGGGTCAGCGTTCAGGGGTCAGAGGTTCAGGGGTCAGAGGTTCAGGGGTCAGAGGTTCAGGGGTCAGAGTTCAGGGGTCAGAGTTCAGGGGTCAGAGTTCAGGGGTCAGAGTTCAGGGGTCTGGACTCGAGGTTGTGAGACTCACGTCCTTGTAGACAGCCGTGTTGCTCTTCAGAACCCTGAGGCCAAACTTCACCACCTCGACCTGCCGGGGAACCACAGCACCTAGAACAGGAGAGAGGGAAGAGGAGGAGAGAGGAGAGATGGAGGAGAAGAGGAGGAGAGAGAGAAGAGATGGAGGAGAACAGGAGGAGAGAGAGAAGAGATGGAGGAGAACAGGAGGAGAGAGAGAAGAGATGGAGGAGAACAGGAGGAGAGAGAAGAGGTAGCTAGATGAGAGAGGGGCAGTGTGTGTATATATCTAACCTTTGACCTCCTCCCAGGGGGTGTCGGGGGAGAGGGGCAGTGTGTGTATATATCTAACCTTTGACCTCCTCTCAGGGAGTGTCGGGGGAAAGGGGCTGTGTGTGTATATATATCTAACCTTTGACCTCCTCCCAGGGAGTGTCGGGGGAGAGGGGCTGTGTGTGTATATATATCTAACCTTTGACCTCCTCCCAGGGGGTGTCGGGGGAGAGGGGCTGTGTGTGTATATATATCTAACCTTTGACCTCCTCCCAGGGAGTGTCGGGGGAGAGGGGCTGTGTGTGTATATATCTAACCTTTGACCTCCTCCCAGGGGGTGTCGGGGGAGAGGGGCTGTGTGTGTATATCTAACCTTTGATCTCCTCCCAGGGAGTGTCGGGGGAGAGGGGCTGTGTGTGTATATATCTAACCTTTGACCTCCTCCCAGGGAGTGTCGGGGGAGAGGGGCTGTGTGTATATATCTAACCTTTGACCTCCTCCCAGGGAGTGTCGGGGGAGAGGGGCTGTGTGTGTATATATCTAACCTTTGACCTCCTCCCAGGGAGTGTCGGGGGAGAGGGGCTGTGTGTATATATCTAACCTTTGACCTCCTCCCAGGGAGTGTCGGGGGAGAGGGGCTGTGTGTATATATCTAACCTTTGACCTCCTCCCAGGGGGTGTCGGGGGAGAGGGGCAGTGTGTGTATATATCTAACCTTTGACCTCCTCTCAGGGAGTGTCGGGGGAAAGGGGCTGTGTGTGTATATATATCTAACCTTTGACCTCCTCCCAGGGAGTGTCGGGGGAGAGGGGCTGTGTGTGTATATATATCTAACCTTTGACCTCCTCCCAGGGGGTGTCGGGGGAGAGGGGCTGTGTGTGTATATATATCTAACCTTTGACCTCCTCCCAGGGAGTGTCGGGGGAGAGGGGCTGTGTGTGTATATATCTAACCTTTGACCTCCTCCCAGGGGGTGTCGGGGGAGAGGGGCTGTGTGTATATATCTAACCTTTGACCTCCTCCCAGGGGGTGTCGGGGGAGAGGGGCTGTGTGTGTATATATCTAACCTTTGACCTCCTCCCAGGGGGTGTCGGGGGAGAGGGGCTGTGTGTGTATATCTAACCTTTGATCTCCTCCCAGGGAGTGTCGGGGGAGAGGGGCTGTGTGTGTATATATCTAACCTTTGACCTCCTCCCAGGGAGTGTCGGGGGAGAGGGGCTGTGTGTATATATCTAACCTTTGACCTCCTCCCAGGGAGTGTCGGGGGAGAGGGGCTGTGTGTGTATATATCTAACCTTTGACCTCCTCCCAGGGAGTGTCGGGGGAGAGGGGCTGTGTGTATATATCTAACCTTTGACCTCCTCCCAGGGAGTGTCGGGGGAGAGGGGCTGTGTGTATATATCTAACCTTTGACCTCCTCCCAGGGAGTGTCGGGGGAGAGGGGCTGTGTGTATATATCTAACCTTTGACCTCTTCCCAGGGAGTGTCGGGGAGAGGGGCTGTGTGTGTATATATCTAACCTTTGACCTCCTCCCAGGGAGTGTCGAGGGAGAGGGGCTGTGTGTATATATCTAACCTTTGACCTCCTCCCAGGGAGTGTCGGGGAGAGGGGCTGTGTGTGTATATATCTAACCTTTGACCTCCTCCCAGGGAGTGTCGAGGGAGAGGGGCTGTGTGTATATATCTAACCTTTGACCTCCTCCCAGGGAGTGTCGAGAGAGAGGGGCTGTGTGTATATATCTAACCTTTGACCTCCTCCCAGGGAGTGTCGGGGGAGAGGGGCTGTGTGTATATATATCTAACCTTTGACCTCCTCCCAGGGAGTGTCGGGGGAGAGGGGCTGTGTGTATATATATCTAACCTTTTACCGCCTCCCAGGGAGTGTCAGGGGAGAGGGGCTGTGTGTGTATATATCTAACCTTTGACCTCCTCCCAGGGAGTGTCGGGGGAGAGGGGCTGTGTGTGTATATATATCTAACCTTTGACCTCCTCCCAGGGAGTGTCGGGGGAGAGGGGCTGTGTGTATATATCTAACCTTTGACCTCCTCCCAGGGGGTGTCGGGGAGAGGGGCTGTGTGTATATATATCTAACCTTTGACCTCCTCCCAGGGAGTGTCGGGGGAGAGGGGCTGTGTGTGTATATATCTAACCTTTGACCTCCTCCCAGGGGGTGTCGGGGGAGAGGGGCTGTGTGTATATATATCTAACCTTTTACCTCCTCCCAGGGAGTGTCGGGGGAGAGGGGCTGTGTGTATATATATCTAACCTTTGACCTCCTCCCAGGGAGTGTCAGGGGAGAGGGGCTGTGTGTGTATATATCTAACCTTTGACCTCCTCCCAGGGGGTGTCGGGGGAGAGGGGCTGTGTGTATATATATCTAACCTTTTACCTCCTCCCAGGGGGTGTCGGGGGAGAGGGGCTGTGTGTATATATATCTAACCTTTTACCTCCTCCCAGGGAGTGTCGGGGGAGAGGGGCTGTGTGTATATATATCTAACCTTTGACCTCCTCCCAGGGAGTGTCAGGGGAGAGGGGCTGTGTGTGTATATATCTAACCTTTGACCTCCTCCCAGGGAGTGTCGGGGGAGAGGGGCTGTGTGTGTATATATCTAACCTTTGACCTCCTCCCAGGGAGTGTCGGGGGAGAGGGGCTGTGTGTGTATATATCTAACCTTTGACCTCCTCCCAGGGAGTGTCAGGGGAGAGGGGCTGTGTGTGTATATATCTAACCTTTGACCTCCTCCCAGGGGGTGTCGGGGGAGAGGGGCTGTGTGTGTATATATCTAACCTTTGACCTCCTCCCAGGGGGTGTCGGGGGAGAGGGGCTGTGTGTGTATATATCTAACCTTTGACCTCCTCCCAGGGAGTGTCGGGGGAGAGGGGCTGTGTGTGTATATATCTAACCTTTGACCTCCTCCCAGGGAGTGTCGGGGGAGAGGGGCTGTGTGTGTATATATCTAACCTTTGACCTCCTCCCAGGGGGTGTCGGGGGAGAGGGGCTGTGTGTGTATATATCTAACCTTTGACCTCCTCCCAGGGAGTGTCAGGGGAGAGGGGCTGTGTGTATATATCTAACCTTTGACCTCCTCCCAGGGAGTGTCGGGGGAGAGGGGCTGTGTGTATATATCTAACCTTTGACCTCCTCCCAGGGGGTGTCGGGGGAGAGGGGCTGTGTGTGTATATATCTAACCTTTGACCTCCTCCCAGGGGGTGTCGGGGGAGAGGGGCTGTGTGTGTATATATCTAACCTTTGACCTCCTCCCAGGGAGTGTCGAGAGAGAGGGGCTGTGTGTATATATCTAACCTTTGACCTCCTCCCAGGGAGTGTCGGGGGAGAGGGGCTGCGTGTATATATCTAACCTTTGACCTCCTCCCAGGGAGTGTCGGGGGAGAGGGGCTGTGTGTATATATATCTAACCTTTGACCTCCTCCCAGGGAGTGTCGGGGGAGAGGGGCTGTGTGTGTATATATCTAACCTTTGACCTCCTCCCAGGGAGTGTCGGGGGAGAGGGGCTGTGTGTGTATATATCTAACCTTTGACCTCCTCCCAGGGAGTGTCGGGGGAGAGGGGCTGTGTGTATATATCTAACCTTTGACCTCCTCCCAGGGAGTGTCGAGAGAGAGGGGCTGTGTGTATATATCTAACCTTTGACCTCCTCCCAGGGAGTGTCGGGGGAGAGGGGCTGTGTGTATATATATCTAACCTTTGACCTCCTCCCAGGGAGTGTCGGGGGAGAGGGGCTGTGTGTGTATATATATCTAACCTTTTACCGCCTCCCAGGGAGTGTCAGGGGAGAGGGGCTGTGTGTGTATATATCTAACCTTTGACCTCCTCCCAGGGAGTGTCGGGGGAGAGGGGCTGTGTTTGTATATATATCTAACCTTTGACCTCCTCCCAGGGAGTGTCGGGGGAGAGGGGCTGTGTGTATATATCTAACCTTTGACCTCCTCCCAGGGAGTGTCGGGGAGAGGGGCTGTGTGTATATATATCTAACCTTTGACCTCCTCCCAGGGAGTGTCGGGGGAGAGGGGCTGTGTGTGTATATATCTAACCTTTGACCTCCTCCCAGGGGGTGTCGGGGGAGAGGGGCTGTGTGTATATATATCTAACCTTTTACCTCCTCCCAGGGAGTGTCGGGGGAGAGGGGCTGTGTGTATATATATCTAACCTTTGACCTCCTCCCAGGGAGTGTCGGGGGAGAGGGGCTGTGTGTATATATCTAACCTTTTACCTCCTCCCAGGGAGTGTCGAGGGAGAGGGGCTGTGTGTGTATATATCTAACCTTTGACCTCCTCCCAGGGAGTGTCGGGGGAGAGGGGCTGTGTGTGTATATATCTAACCTTTGACCTCCTCCCAGGGAGTGTCAGGGGAGAGGGGCTGTGTGTGTATATATCTAACCTTTGACCTCCTCCCAGGGAGTGTCGGGGGAGAGGGGCTGTGTGTGTATATATCTAACCTTTGACCTCCTCCCAGGGAGTGACGGGGGAGAGGGGCTGTGTGTGTATATATCTAACCTTTGACCTCCTCCCAGGGAGTGTCAGGGGAGAGGGGCTGTGTGTGTATATATCTAACCTTTGACCTCCTCCCAGGGGGTGTCGGGGGAGAGGGGCTGTGTGTGTATATATCTAACCTTTGACCTCCTCCCAGGGGGTGTCGGGGGAGAGGGGCTGTGTGTGTATATATCTAACCTTTGACCTCCTCCCAGGGAGTGTCGGGGGAGAGGGGCTGTGTGTGTATATATCTAACCTTTGACCTCCTCCCAGGGAGTGTCGGGGGAGAGGGGCTGTGTGTGTATATATCTAACCTTTGACCTCCTCCCAGGGGGTGTCGGGGGAGAGGGGCTGTGTGTGTATATATCTAACCTTTGACCTCCTCCCAGGGAGTGTCAGGGGAGAGGGGCTGTGTGTATATATCTAACCTTTGACCTCCTCCCAGGGAGTGTCGGGGGAGAGGGGCTGTGTGTATATATCTAACCTTTGACCTCCTCCCAGGGAGTGTCGGGGGAGAGGGGCTGCGTGTATATATCTAACCTTTGACCTCCTCCCAGGGAGTGTCGGGGGAGAGGGGCTGTGTGTATATATCTAACCTTTGACCTCCTCCCAGGGAGTGTCGGGGGAGAGGGGCTGTGTGTGTATATATCTAACCTTTGACCTCCTCCCAGGGAGTGTCGAGAGAGAGGGGCTGTGTGTGTATATATCTAACCTTTGACCTCCTCCCAGGGGGTGTCGGGGGAGAGGGGCTGTGTGTGTATATATCTAACCTTTGACCTCCTCCCAGGGAGTGTCGGGGGAGAGGGGCTGTGTGTGTATATCTAACCTTTGACCTCCTCCCAGGGAGTGTCAGGGGAGAGGGGCTGTGTGTATATATCTAACCTTTGACCTCCTCCCAGGGAGTGTCGGGGGAGAGGGGCTGTGTGTGTATATATATCTAACCTTTGACCTCCTCCCAGGGAGTGTCGGGGGAGAGGGGCTGTGTGTATATATCTAACCTTTGACCTCCTCCCAGGGAGTGTCAGGGGAGAGGGGCTGTGTGTATATATATCTAACCTTTGACCTCCTCCCAGGGAGTGTCGGGGGAGAGGGGCTGTGTATATATATCTAACCTTTGACCTCCTCCCAGGGGGTGTCGGGGGAGAGGGGCTGAGTTGCAATGACAGCAGTGGTGCTGGGCGCGGTTGCCGTGGTGACGATGCGTAGGTAGAGGGTGAAGAGGCGTGGCGTTAGGCGGCAGGCGGGGCAGCAGACCCCAGGGGGCGGAGAGAAGAAGGAGGAGAGGGCGGAGCTGAAGTCCCCCGCCTTCATCAGGAAGAGAGGGATCAGATCCCGCACCGCCTGGACACTAGAGTACACACACACACACACACACGGACAAGCATCACACACACACACACAAGCATTACACACACACACACACATTACACACGTAAATATATACTAACACACAAACAGGTAGATACAGAGTAACAGAGTAACAGGTAGATACAGAGTAACAGGTAGATACAGAGTAACAGAGTAACAGGTAGATACAGAGTAACAGGTAGATACAGAGTAACAGGTAGATACAGAGTAACAGAGTAACAGGTAGATACAGAGTAACAGGTAGATACAGAGTAACAGGTAGATACAGAGTAACAGAGTAACAGGTAGATACAGAGTAACAGGTAGATACAGAGTAACAGGTAGATACAGAGTAACAGAGTAACAGGTAGATACAGAGTAACAGAGTAACAGGTAGATACAGAGTAACAGAGTAACAGGTAGATACAGAGTAACAGAGTAACAGGTAGATACAGAGTAACAGAGTAACAGGTAGAGCAGTGACTCACAGTTCTGTGTTCCCACTACGGACCACCTTCAGGTAACGGGTCAACTCCCTGTATCTACAGACAAACAGAAATAAACCAAATAAGGACAGATCATGTACAGTGTGTGTGTGATGGTGTGTGTGAGAGAGATGGTGTGTGTGTGATGGTGTGTGTGAGAGAGATGGTGTGTGTGTGATGGTGTGTGTGAGAGAGATGGTGTGTGTGTGATGGTGTGTGTGAGAGAGATGGTGTGTGTGTGATGGTGTGTGTGAGAGAGATGGTGTGTGTGTGATGGTGTGTGTGAGAGAGATGGTGTGTGTGTGATGGTGTGTGTGAGAGAGATGGTGTGTGTGTGTGTGTGTGTGTGTGTGTGATGGTGCCAGTATTAAGGTATAAATAAACTAACTAAGTCGTGGCTGGGTCTTCCAGCATGACAACGACCCGAAACACACAGCCAGGGCAACTAAAGAGTGGCTCTGTAAGAAGCATCTCAAGGTCCTGGAGTGGCCTAGCCAGTCTCCAGACCTGAACCCAATAGAAAATCTTTGGAGGGAGCTGAAAGTCCGTATTGCCCAGCGACAGCCCCGAAACCTGAAGGATCTGGAGAAGGTCTGTATGGAGGAGTGGGCCAAAATCCCTGCTGCAGTGTGTGCAAACCTGGTCAAGAACTACAGGAAACGTATGATCTCTGTAATTGCAAACAAAGGTTTCTGTACCAAATATTAAGTTCTGCTTTTCTGATGTATCAAATACTTATGTCATGCAATAAAATGCACATTAATTACTCAAAAATCATACAATGTGATTTTCTGGATTTTTGTTTTAGATTCCGTCTCTCACAGTTGAAGTGTACCTATGATAAAAAATGACAGACCTCTACATGCTTTGTAAGTAGGAAAAACTGCAAAATGGGCAGTGTGTCAAATACTTCTCCCCACTGTATATATGACCTAGTGCACCAGTTGACTGCATGTATTCATTGTGGTGGTAAATACCTCTTGAGTCGCTGTAATTTCTCAGCTCTCAGCAGGACAACAGCAGCCGATTCAGTCAGCGCTTCCCTCTTCCCTTTTCCCGGTCGGATCCCCGTCACGTTCTGTCCCTTTAACACTGAGACCAGCAGGACGTCTGACCAGGGGAGAACACACAGCCTGGAACACATTAACGTCCTGTCCCTTTAACACTGAGACCAGCAGGACGTCTGACCAGGGGAGAACACACAGTCTGGAACACATTAACGTCCTGTCCCTTTAACACTGAGACCAGCAGGACGTCTGACCAGGGGAGAACACACAGCCTGGAACACATTAACGTTCTGTCCCTTTAACACTGAGACCAGCAGGACGTCTGACCAGGGGAGAACACACAGCCTGGAACACATTAACGTCCTGTCCCTTTAACACTGAGACCAGCAGGACGTCTGACCAGGGGAGAACACACAGCCTGGAACACATTAACGTCCTGTCCCTTTAACACTGAGACCAGCAGGACGTCTGACCAGGGGAGAACACACAGCCTGGAACACATTAACGTTCTGTCCCTTTAACACTGAGACCAGCAGGACGTCTGACCAGGGGAGAACACACAGCCTGGAACACATTAACGTCCTGTCCCTTTAACACTGAGACCAGCAGGACGTCTGACCAGGGGAGAACACACAGCCTGGAACACATTAACGTCCTGTCCCTTTAACACTGAGACCAGCAGGACGTCTGACCAGGGGAGAACACACAGCCTGGAACACATTAACGTCCTGTCCCTTTAACACTGAGACCAGCAGGACGTCTGACCAGGGGAGAACACACAGCCTGGAACACATTAACGTCCTGTCCCTTTAACACTGAGACCAGCAGGACGTCTGACCAGGGGAGAACACACAGCCTGGAACACATTAACGTCCTGTCCCTTTAACACTGAGACCAGCAGGACGTCTGACCAGGGGAGAACACACAGCCTGGAACACATTAACGTCCTGTCCCTTTAACACTGAGACCAGCAGGACGTCTGACCAGGGGAGAACACACAGCCTGGAACACATTAACGTTCTGTCCCTTTAACACTGAGACCAGCAGGACGTCTGACCAGGGGAGAACACACAGCCTGGAACACATTAACGTCCTGTCCCTTTAACACTGAGACCAGCAGGACGTCTGACCAGGGGAGAACACACAGCCTGGAACACATTAACGTCCTGTCCCTTTAACACTGAGACCAGCAGGACGTCTGACCAGGGGAGAACACACAGCCTGGAACACATTAACGTCCTGTCCCTTTAACACTGAGACCAGCAGGACGTCTGACCAGGGGAGAACACACAGCCTGGAACACATTAACGTCCTGTCCCTTTAACACTGAGACCAGCAGGACGTCTGACCAGGGGAGAACACACAGCCTGGAACACATTAACGTCCTGTCCCTTTAACACTGAGACCAGCAGGACGTCTGACCAGGGGAGAACACACAGCCTGGAACACATTAACGTCCTGTCCCTTTAACACTGAGACCAGCAGGACGTCTGACCAGGGGAGAACACACAGCCTGGAACACATTAACGTCCTGTCCCTTTAACACTGAGACCAGCAGGACGTCTGACCAGGGGAGAACACACAGCCTGGAACACATTAACGTCCTGTCCCTTTAACACTGAGACCGACCGATGCAGCTGGGAGGTAGGGGGGAGGGTCTGTCCCTGTTTCTCAGAGCGATGCAGCTGGGGGGTAGGGGGGAGGGTCTGTACCTGTTTCTCAGAGCGATGCAGCTGGGGGGTAGGGGGGAGGGTCTGTACCTGTTTCTCAGAGCGATGCAGCTGGAGGGTAGGGGGGAGGGTCTGTACCTGTTTCTCAGAGCGATGCAGCTGGAGGGTAGGGGGGAGGGTCTGTACCTGTTTCTCAGAGCGATGCAGCTGGGAGGTAGGGGGGAGGGTCTGTCCCTGTTTCTCAGAGAGATGCAGCTGGGGGGTAGGGGGGAGGGTCTGGTCTGTATCTGTTTCTCAGAGCGATGCAGCTGGGAGGTAGGGGGGAGGGTCTGTACCTGTTTCTCAGAGCGATGCAGCTGGTAGGTAGGGGGAGGGTCTGGTCTGTACCTGTTTCTCAGAGAGATGCAGCTGGGAGGTAGGGGGAGGGTCTGGTAGAAACTTTGAAGTTTCTGGAGAAACTCTGGACTGAAGTCACACTCCACCATCTGTCTCCGCACCGCCTCCATTACCCTGAACACACAAACACACACACACACAGAGAGAAACACACCACACACACCACATGTCACCAGAGGTCTCTTCACAGTCCCCAAGTCCAGAACAGACTATGGGAGGTGCACAGTACTACATAGAGCCATGACAACATGGAACTCTATTCCACATCAGGTAACTGATGCAGCAGTAGAATCAGATTTAAAAAGCAAATATTCATTACCAAAGTAGCATTGCTTTAGTGTGTAGGGCGCTGTCTATTGTATTGATACAGCGCAGCTGAGATGGGCTACAGATTTCACGCCAACCTGTCACTTCAAAAGCACTCAATGGTCTCGGAGTCTCAGCCTTTGAACTGTATGTTTATAATAAACAGATCAAAATACACCTTATGGAACAACGGGGACTGTGAAGAGACACACACAGTACACATACATACAGTTTTAATACTGCAGTATAATATACTGTATGTAGTGTATTTGATGTATAGTGTTTTAATACTGCAGTATAATATACTGTATTTGATGTATACAACAGTGTTTTAATACTGCAGTATAATATACTGTATGTAGTGTATTTGATGTATAGTGTTTTAATACTGCAGTATAATATACTGTATTTGATGTATACAACAGTGTTTTAATACTGCAGTATAATATACTGTATGTAGTGTATTTGATGTATAGTGTTTTAATACTGCAGTATAATATACTGTATTTGATGTATACAACAGTGTTTTAATACTGCAGTATAATATACTGTATGTAGTGTATTTGATGTATAGTGTTTTAATACTGCAGTATAATATACTGTATTTGATGTATACAACAGTGTTTTAATACTGCAGTATAATATACTGTATGTAGTGTATTTGATGTATAGTGTTTTAATACTGCAGTATAATATACTGTATTTGATGTATACAACAGTGTTTTAATACTGCAGTATAATATACTGTATGTAGTGTATTTGATGTATAGTGTTTTAATACTGCAGTATAATATACTGTATTTGATGTATACAACAGTGTTTTAATACTGCAGTATAATATACTGTATGTAGTGTATTTGATGTATAGTGTTTTAATACTGCAGTATAATATACTGTATTTGATGTATACAACAGTGTTTTAATACTGCAGTATAATATACTGTATGTAGTGTATTTGATGTATAGTGTTTTAATACTGCAGTATAATATACTGTATTTGATGTATACAACAGTGTTTTAATACTGCAGTATAATATACTGTATGTAGTGTATTTGATGTATAGTGTTTTAATACTGCAGTATAATATACTGTATTTGATGTATACAACAGTGTTTTAATACTGCAGTATAATATACTGTATGTAGTGTATTTGATGTATAGTGTTTTAATACTGCAGTATAATATACTGTATTTGATGTATACAACAGTGTTTTAATACTGCAGTATAATATACTGTATGTAGTGTATTTGATGTATAGTGTTTTAATACTGCAGTATAATATACTGTATTTGATGTATACAACAGTGTTTTAATACTGCAGTATAATATACTGTATGTAGTGTATTTGATGTATAGTGTTTTAATACTGCAGTATAATATACTGTATGTGATGTATACAACAGTGTTTTAATACTGCAGTATAATATACTGTATGTAGTGTATTTGATGTATAGTGTTTTAATACTGCAGTATAATATACTGTATTTGATGTATACAACAGTGTTTTAATACTGCAGTATAATATACTGTATGTCGTGTATTTGATGTTTAAAAAGTGTTTTAATACTTCAGAATATAAAACTATATGTAGTGTTACCCAGTCCTAAATGGACCTCTAGACCCTATGGTGTTACCCAGTCCTAAATGGACCTCTAGACCCTACGGTGTTACCCAGTCCTAAATGGACCTCTAGACCCTATGGTGTTACCCAGTCCTAAATGGACCTCTAGACCCTATGGTGTTACCCAGTCCTAAATGGACCTCTAGACCCTACGGTGTTACCCAGTCCTAAATGGACCTCTAGACCCTACGGTGTTACCCAGTCCTAAATGGACCTCTAGACCCTACGGTGTTACCCAGTCCTAAATGGACCTCTAGACCCTACGGTGTTACCCAGTCCTAAATGGACCTCTAGACCCTATGGTGTTACCCAGTCCTAAATGGACCTCTAGACCCTATGGTGTTACCCAGTCCTAAATGGACCCCTAGACCCTATGGTGTTACCCAGTCCTAAATGGACCTCTAGACCCTATGGTGTTACCCAGTCCTAAATGGACCTCTAGACCCTATGGTGTTACCCAGTCCTAAATGGACCCCTAGACCCTATGGTGTTACCCAGTCCTAAATGGACCTCTAGACCCTATGGTGTTACCCAGTCCTAAATGGACCTCTAGACCCTATGGTGTTACCCAGTCCTAAATGGACCTCTAGACCCTATGGTGTTACCCAGTCCTAAATGGACCTCTAGACCCTATGGTGTTACCCAGTCCTAAATGGACCTCTAGACCCTATGGTGTTACCCAGTCCTAAATGGACCTCTAGACCCTATGGTGTTACCCAGTCCTAAATGGACCCCTAGACCCTATGGTGTTACCCAGTCCTAAATGGACCTCTAGACCCTATGGTGTTACCCAGTCCTAAATGGACCTCTAGACCCTATGGTGTTACCCAGTCCTAAATGGACCTCTAGACCCTACGGTGTTACCCAGTCCTAAATGGACCTCTAGACCCTACGGTGTTACCCAGTCCTAAATGGACCTCTAGACCCTACGGTGTTACCCAGTCCTAAATGGACCTCTAGACCCTACGGTGTTACCCAGTCCTAAATGGACCCCTAGACCCTACGGTGTTACCCAGTCCTAAATGGACCTCTAGACCCTATGGTGTTACCCGGTCCTAAATGGACCTCTAGACCCTATGGTGTTACCCAGTCCTAAATGGACCTCTAGACCCTACGGTGTTACCCAGTCCTAAATGGACCTCTAGACCCTACGGTGTTACCCAGTCCTAAATGGACCTCTAGACCCTATGGTGTTACCCAGTCCTAAATGGACCCCTATGGTGTTACCCAGTCCTAAATGGACCTCTAGACCCTATGGTGTTACCCAGTCCTAAATGGACCGCTAGACCCTATGGTGTTACCCAGTCCTAAATGGACCTCTAGACCCTATGGTGTTACCCAGTCCTAAATGGACCTCTAGACCCTATGGTGTTACCCAGTCCTAAATGGACTCCTAGACCCTATGGTGTTACCCAGTCCTAAATGGACTCCTAGACCCTATGGTGTTACCCAGTCCTAAATGGACTCCTAGACCCTATGGTGTTACCCAGTCCTAAATGGACCTTTAGACCCTATGGTGTTACCCAGTCCTAAATGGACCTCTAGACCCTATGGTGTTACCCAGTCCTAAATGGACCCCTAGACCCTATGGTGTTACCCAGTCCTAAATGGACCTCTAGACCCTATGGTGTTACCCGGTCCTAAATGGACCTCTAGACCCTATGGTGTTACCCAGTCCTAAATGGACCTCTAGACCCTACGGTGTTACCCAGTCCTAAATGGACCTCTAGACCCTACGGTGTTACCCAGTCCTAAATGGACCTCTAGACCCTATGGTGTTACCCAGTCCTAAATGGACCCCTATGGTGTTACCCAGTCCTAAATGGACCTCTAGACCCTATGGTGTTACCCAGTCCTAAATGGACCGCTAGACCCTATGGTGTTACCCAGTCCTAAATGGACCTCTAGACCCTATGGTGTTACCCAGTCCTAAATGGACCTCTAGACCCTATGGTGTTACCCAGTCCTAAATGGACTCCTAGACCCTATGGTGTTACCCAGTCCTAAATGGACTCCTAGACCCTATGGTGTTACCCAGTCCTAAATGGACTCCTAGACCCTATGGTGTTACCCAGTCCTAAATGGACCTTTAGACCCTATGGTGTTACCCAGTCCTAAATGGACCTCTAGACCCTATGGTGTTACCCAGTCCTAAATGGACCCCTATGGTGTTACCCAGTCCTAAATGGACCTCTAGACCCTATGGTGTTACCCAGTCCTAAATGGACCCCTAGACCCTATGGTGTTACCCAGTCCTAAATGGACCTCTAGACCCTATGGTGTTACCCAGTCCTAAATGGACCTCTAGACCCTATGGTGTTACCCAGTCCTAAATGGAACTCTAGAACCTATGGTGTTACCCAGTCCTAAATGGACCTCTAGACCCTATGGTGTTACCCAGTCCTAAATGGACCTCTAGACCCTATGGTGTTAACCAGGCCTAAATGGACCTCTAGACCCTATGGTGTTACCCAGTCCTAAATGGACCTCTAGACCCTATGGTGTTACCCAGTCCTAAATGGACCCCTAGACCCTATGGTGTTACCCAGTCCTAAATGGACCCCTAGACCCTATGGTGTTACCCAGTCCTAAATGGACCTCTAGACCCTATGGTGTTACCCAGTCCTAAATGGACCCCTAGACCCTATGGTGTTACCCAGTCCTAAATGGACCCCTAGACCCTATGGTGTTACCCAGTCCTAAATGGACCCCTAGACCCTATGGTGTTACCCAGTCCTAAATGGACCTCTAGACCCTATGGTGTTACCCAGTCCTAAATGGACCTCTAGACCCTATGGTGTTACCCAGTCCTAAATGGACCTCTAGACCCTATGGTGTTACCCAGTCCTAAATGGACCTCTAGACCCTATGGTGTTACCCAGTCCTAAATGGACCCCTAGACCCTATGGTGTTACCCAGTCCTAAATGGACCTCTAGACCCTATGGTGTTACCCAGTCCTAAATGGACCTCTAGACCCTATGGTGTTACCCAGTCCTAAATGGACCTCTAGACCCTATGGTGTTACCCAGTCCTAAATGGACCTCGAGACCCTATGGTGTTACCCAGTCCTAAATGGACCCCTAGACCCTATGGTGTTACCCAGTCCTAAATGGACCCCTAGACCCTATGGTGTTACCCAGTCCTAAATGGACCTCTAGACCCTATGGTGTTACCCAGTCCTAAATGGACCTCTAGACCCTATGGTGTTACCCGGTCCTAAATGGACCTCTAGACTCTATGGTGTTACCCGGTCCTAAATGGACCTCTAGACCCTATGGTGTTACCCAGTCCTAAATGGACCTCTAGACCCTATGGTGTTACCCAGTCCTAAATGGACCTCTAGACCCTATGGTGTTACCCAGTCCTAAATGGACCTCTAGACCCTACGGTGTTACCCAGTCCTAAATGGACCCCTAGACCCTATGGTGTTACCCAGTCCTAAATGGACCCCTAGACCCTATGGTGTTACCCAGTCCTAAATGGACCCCTAGACCCTATGGTGTTACCCAGTCCTAAATGGACCTCTAGACCCTATGGTGTTACCCAGTCCTAAATGGACCCCTAGACCCTATGGTGTTACCCAGTCCTAAATGGACCTCTAGACCCTATGGTGTTACCCAGTCCTAAATGGACCTCTAGACCCTATGGTGTTACCCAGTCCTAAATGGACCTCTAGACCCTATGGTGTTACCCAGTCCTAAATGGACCCCTATGGTGTTACCCAGTCCTAAATGGACCTCTAGACCCTATGGTGTTACCCAGTCCTAAATGGACCTCTAGACCCTATGGTGTTACCCAGTCCTAAATGGACCTCTAGACCCTATGGTGTTACCCAGTCCTAAATGGAACTCTAGACCCTATGGTGTTACCCAGTCCTAAATGGACCTCTAGACCCTATGGTGTTACCCAGTCCTAAACGGACCTCTAGACCCTATGGTGTTATCCAGGCCTAAATGGACCTCTAGACCCTATGGTGTTACCCAGTCCTAAATGGACCTCTAGACCCTATGGTGTTACCCAGTCCTAAATGGACCCCTAGACCCTATGGTGTTACCCAGTCCTAAATGGACCCCTAGACCCTATGGTGTTACCCAGTCCTAAATGGACCTCTAGACCCTATGGTGTTACCCAGTCCTAAATGGACCCCTAGACCCTATGGTGTTACCCAGTCCTAAATGGACCCCTAGACCCTATGGTGTTACCCAGTCCTAAATGGACCCCTAGACCCTATGGTGTTACCCAGTCCTAAATGGACCTCTAGACCCTATGGTGTTACCCAGTCCTAAATGGACCCCTAGACCCTATGGTGTTACCCAGTCCTAAATTGACCTCTAGACCCTATGGTGTTACCCAGTCCTAAATGGACCTCTAGACCCTATGGTGTTACCCAGTCCTAAATGGACCTCTAGACCCTATGGTGTTACCCAGTCCTAAATGGACCCCTATGGTGTTACCCAGTCCTAAATGGACCTCTAGACCCTATGGTGTTACCCAGTCCTAAATGGACCTCTAGACCCTATGGTGTTACCCAGTCCTAAATGGACCTCTAGACCCTATGGTGTTACCCAGTCCTAAATGGAACTCTAGACCCTATGGTGTTACCCAGTCCTAAATGGACCTCTAGACCCTATGGTGTTACCCAGTCCTAAATGGACCTCTAGACCCTATGGTGTTAACCAGGCCTAAATGGACCTCTAGACCCTATGGTGTTACCCAGTCCTAAATGGACCTCTAGACCCTATGGTGTTACCCAGTCCTAAATGGACCCCTAGACCCTATGGTGTTACCCAGTCCTAAATGGACCCCTAGACCCTATGGTGTTACCCAGTCCTAAATGGACCTCTAGACCCTATGGTGTTACCCAGTCCTAAATGGACCCCTAGATCCTATGGTGTTACCCAGTCCTAAATGGACCCCTAGACCCTATGGTGTTACCCAGTCCTAAATGGACCCCTAGACCCTATGGTGTTACCCAGTCCTAAATGGACCCCTAGACCCTATGGTGTTACCCAGTCCTAAATGGACCTCTAGACCCTATGGTGTTACCCAGTCCTAAATGGACCTCTAGACCCTATGGTGTTACCCAGTCCTAAATGGACCTCTAGACCCTATGGTGTTACCCAGTCCTAAATGGACCTCTAGACCCTATGGTGTTACCCAGTCCTAAATGGACACCTAGACCCTATGGTGTTACCCAGTCCTAAATGGACCTCTAGACCCTATGGTGTTACCCAGTCCTAAATGGACCTCTAGACCCTATGGTGTTACCCAGTCCTAAATGGACCTCTAGACCCTATGGTGTTACCCAGTCCTAAATGGACCTCGAGACCCTATGGTGTTACCCAGTCCTAAATGGACCCCTAGACCCTATGGTGTTACCCAGTCCTAAATGGACCCCTAGACCCTATGGTGTTACCCAGTCCTAAATGGACCTCTAGACCCTATGGTGTTACCCAGTCCTAAATGGACCTCTAGACCCTATGGTGTTACCCGGTCCTAAATGGACCTCTAGACCCTATGGTGTTACCCGGTCCTAAATGGACCTCTAGACCCTATGGTGTTACCCAGTCCTAAATGGACCTCTAGACCCTACGGTGTTACCCAGTCCTAAATGGACCTCTAGACCCTACGGTGTTACCCAGTCCTAAATGGACCTCTAGACCCTACGGTGTTACCCAGTCCTAAATGGACCCCTAGACCCTATGGTGTTACCCAGTCCTAAATGGACCCCTAGACCCTATGGTGTTACCCAGTCCTAAATGGACCTCTAGACCCTATGGTGTTACCCAGTCCTAAATGGACCTCTAGACCCTATGGTGTTACCCAGTCCTAAATGGACCTCTAGACCCTATGGTGTTACCCAGTCCTAAATGGACCTCTAGACCCTATGGTGTTACCCAGTCCTAAATGGACCTCTAGACCCTATGGTGTTACCCAGTCCTAAATGGACCCCTATGGTGTTACCCAGTCCTAAATGGACCCCTAGACCCTATGGTGTTACCCAGTCCTAAATGGACCTCTAGACCCTATGGTGTTACCCGGTCCTAAATGGACCTCTAGACCCTATGGTGTTACCCGGTCCTAAATGGACCCCTAGACCCTATGGTGTTACCCGGTCCTAAATGGACCCCTAGACCCTATGGTGTTACCCGGTCCTAAATGGACCTCTAGACCCTATGGTGTTACCCAGTCCTAAATGGACCCCTATGGTGTTACCCAGTCCTAAATGGACCCCTAGACCCTATGGTGTTACCCAGTCCTAAATGGACCCGTAGACCCTATGGTGTTACCCAGTCCTAAATGGACCCGTAGACCCTATGGTGTTACCCAGTCCTAAATGGACCCCTAGACCCTATGGTGTTACCCAGTCCTAAATGGACCCGTAGACCCTATGGTGTTACCCAGTCCTAAATGGACCCCTAGACCCTATGGTGTTACCCAGTCCTAAATGGACCTCTAGACCCTATGGTGTTACCCAGTCCTAAATGGACCTCTAGACCCTATGGTGTTACCCAGTCCTAAATGGACCTCTAGACCCTATGGTGTTACCCAGTCCTAAATGGACCCCTAGACCCTATGGTGTTACCCAGTCCTAAATGGACCTCTAGACCCTATGGTGTTACCCAGTCCTAAATGGACCTCTAGACCCTATGGTGTTACCCGGTCCTAAATGGACCTCTAGACCCTATGGTGTTACCCGGTCCTAAATGGACCCCTAGACCCTATGGTGTTACCCGGTCCTAAATGGACCCCTAGACCCTATGGTGTTACCCAGTCCTAAATGGACCTCTAGACCCTATGGTGTTACCCAGTCCTAAATGGACCTCTAGACCCTATGGTGTTACCCAGTCCTAAATGGACCCCTATGGTGTTACCCAGTCCTAAATGGACCCCTAGACCCTATGGTGTTACCCAGTCCTAAATGGACCCCTAGACCCTATGGTGTTACCCAGTCCTAAATGGACCTCTAGACCCTATGGTGTTACCCAGTCCTAAATGGACCCCTAGATCCTATGGTGTTACCCAGTCCTAAATGGACCCCTAGACCCTATGGTGTTACCCAGTCCTAAATGGACCCCTAGACCCTATGGTGTTACCCAGTCCTAAATGGACCTCTAGACCCTATGGTGTTACCCAGTCCTAAATGGACCTCTAGACCCTATGGTGTTACCCAGTCCTAAATGGACCTCTAGACCCTATGGTGTTACCCAGTCCTAAATGGACCTCTAGACCCTATGGTGTTACCCAGTCCTAAATGGACACCTAGACCCTATGGTGTTACCCAGTCCTAAATGGACCTCTAGACCCTATGGTGTTACCCAGTCCTAAATGGACCTCTAGACCCTATGGTGTTACCCAGTCCTAAATGGACCTCTAGACCCTATGGTGTTACCCAGTCCTAAATGGACCTCGAGACCCTATGGTGTTACCCAGTCCTAAATGGACCCCTAGACCCTATGGTGTTACCCAGTCCTAAATGGACCCCTAGACCCTATGGTGTTACCCAGTCCTAAATGGACCTCTAGACCCTATGGTGTTACCCAGTCCTAAATGGACCTCTAGACCCTATGGTGTTACCCAGTCCTAAATGGACCTCTAGACCCTACGGTGTTACCCAGTCCTAAATGGACCTCTAGACCCTACGGTGTTACCCAGTCCTAAATGGACCTCTAGACCCTACGGTGTTACCCAGTCCTAAATGGACCCCTAGACCCTATGGTGTTACCCAGTCCTAAATGGACCCCTAGACCCTATGGTGTTACCCAGTCCTAAATGGACCTCTAGACCCTATGGTGTTACCCAGTCCTAAATGGACCCCTAGACCCTATGGTGTTACCCAGTCCTAAATGGACCTCTAGACCCTATGGTGTTACCCAGTCCTAAATGGACCTCTAGACCCTATGGTGTTACCCAGTCCTAAATGGACCTCTAGACCCTATGGTGTTACCCAGTCCTAAATGGACCCCTATGGTGTTACCCAGTCCTAAATGGACCCCTAGACCCTATGGTGTTACCCAGTCCTAAATGGACCTCTAGACCCTATGGTGTTACCCGGTCCTAAATGGACCTCTAGACCCTATGGTGTTACCCGGTCCTAAATGGACCCCTAGACCCTATGGTGTTACCCGGTCCTAAATGGACCCCTAGACCCTATGGTGTTACCCGGTCCTAAATGGACCTCTAGACCCTATGGTGTTACCCAGTCCTAAATGGACCCCTATGGTGTTACCCAGTCCTAAATGGACCCCTAGACCCTATGGTGTTACCCAGTCCTAAATGGACCCCTAGACCCTATGGTGTTACCCAGTCCTAAATGGACCCGTAGACCCTATGGTGTTACCCAGTCCTAAATGGACCCGTAGACCCTATGGTGTTACCCAGTCCTAAATGGACCCCTAGACCCTATGGTGTTACCCAGTCCTAAATGGACCCGTAGACCCTATGGTGTTACCCAGTCCTAAATGGACCCCTAGACCCTATGGTGTTACCCAGTCCTAAATGGACCTCTAGACCCTATGGTGTTACCCAGTCCTAAATGGACCTCTAGACCCTATGGTGTTACCCAGTCCTAAATGGACCTCTAGACCCTATGGTGTTACCCAGTCCTAAATGGACCTCTAGACCCTATGGTGTTACCCAGTCCTAAATGGACCCCTATGGTGTTACCCAGTCCTAAATGGACCCCTAGACCCTATGGTGTTACCCAGTCCTAAATGGACCTCTAGACCCTATGGTGTTACCCGGTCCTAAATGGACCTATAGACCCTATGGTGTTACCCGGTCCTAAATGGACCCCTAGACCCTATGGTGTTACCCGGTCCTAAATGGACCCCTAGACCCTATGGTGTTACCCAGTCCTAAATGGACCTCTAGACCCTATGGTGTTACCCAGTCCTAAATGGACCTCTAGACCCTATGGTGTTACCCAGTCCTAAATGGACCCCTATGGTGTTACCCAGTCCTAAATGGACCCCTAGACCCTATGGTGTTACCCAGTCCTAAATGGACCCGTAGACCCTATGGTGTTACCCAGTCCTAAATGGACCCCTAGACCCTATGGTGTTACCCAGTCCTAAATGGACCCGTAGACCCTATGGTGTTACCCAGTCCTAAATGGACCCCTAGACCCTATGGTGTTACCCAGTCCTAAATGGACCTCTAGACCCTATGGTGTTACCCAGTCCTAAATGGACCTCTAGACCCTATGGTGATACCCAGTCCTAAATGGACCCCTAGACCCTATGGTGTTACCCAGTCCTAAATGGACCTCTAGACCCTATGGTGTTACCCAGTCCTAAATGGACCTCTAGACCCTATGGTGTTACCCAGTCCTAAATGGACCTCTAGACCCTATGGTGTTACCCAGTCCTAAATGGACCCCTAGACCCTATGGTGTTACCCAGTCCTAAATGGACCTCTAGACCCTATGGTGTTACCCAGTCCTAAATGGACCTCTAGACCCTATGGTGTTACCCAGTCCTAAATGGACCCCTAGACCCTATGGTGTTACCCAGTCCTAAATGGACCTCTAGACCCTACGGTGTTACCCAGTCCTAAATGGACCTCTAGACCCTACGGTGTTACCCAGTCCTAAATGGACCCCTAGACCCTACGGTGTTACCCAGTCCTAAATGGACCCCTAGACCCTATGGTGTTACCCAGTCCTAAATGGACCCCTAGACCCTATGGTGTTACCCAGTCCTAAATGGACCCCTAGACCCTATGGTGTTACCCAGTCCTAAATGGACCTCTAGACCCTATGGTGTTACCCAGTCCTAAATGGACCTCTAGAACCTATGGTGTTACCCAGTCCTAAATGGACCTCTAGACCCTATGGTGTTACCCAGTCCTAAATGGACCCCTAGACCCTATGGTGTTACCCAGTCCTAAATGGACCTCTAGACCCTATGGTGTTACCCAGTCCTAAATGGACCCCTAGACCCTATGGTGTTACCCAGTCCTAAATGGACCTCTAGACCCTATGGTGTTACCCAGTCCTAAATGGACCCCTAGACCCTATGGTGTTACCCAGTCCTAAATGGACCTCTAGACCCTACGGTGTTACCCAGTCCTAAATGGACCTCTAGACCCTACGGTGTTACCCAGTCCTAAATGGACCTCTAGACCCTACGGTGTTACCCAGTCCTAAATGGACCCCTAGACCCTACGGTGTTACCCAGTCCTAAATGGACCTATAGACCCTATGGTGTTACCCAGTCCTAAATGGACCTCTAGACCCTATGGTGTTACCCAGTCCTAAATGGAACTCTAGACCCTATGGTGTTACCCAGTCCTAAATGGACCCCTAGACCCTATGGTGTTACCCAGTCCTAAATGGACCCCTAGACCCTATGGTGTTACCCAGTCCTAAATGGACCCCTAGACCCTATGGTGTTACCCAGTCCTAAATGGACCCCTAGACCCTATGGTGTTACCCAGTCCTAAATGGACCCCTAGACCCTATGGTGTTACCCAGTCCTAAATGGACCCCTAGACCCTATGGTGTTACCCAGTCCTAAATGGACCCCTAGACCCTATGGTGTTACCCAGTCCTAAATGGACCCCTAGACCCTATGGTGTTACCCAGTCCTAAATGGACCCCTAGACCCTATGGTGTTACCCAGTCCTAAATGGACCTCTAGACCCTATGGTGTTACCCAGTCCTAAATGGACCTCTAGACCCTATGGTGTTACCCAGTCCTAAATGGACCCCTAGACATTATGGTGTTACCCAGTCCTAAATGGACCCCTAGACCCTATGGTGTTACCCAGTCCTAAATGGACCTCTAGACCCTATGGTGTTACCCAGTCCTAAATGGACCTCTAGACCCTATGGTGTTACCCAGTCCTAAATGGACCCCTAGACCCTATGGTGTTACCCAGTCCTAAATGGACCCCTAGACCCTATGGTGTTACCCAGTCCTAAATGGACCTCTAGACCCTATGGTGTTACCCAGTCCTAAATGGACCTCTAGACCCTATGGTGTTACCCAGTCCTAAATGGACCTCTAGACCCTATGGTGTTACCCAGTCCTAAATGGACCTCTAGACCCTATGGTGTTACCCAGTCCTAAATGGACCTCTAGACCCTATGGTGTTAACCAGGCCTAAATGGACCTCTAGACCCTATGGTGTTAACCAGGCCTAAATGGACCTCTAGACCCTATGGTGTTACCAAGTCCTAAATGGACCTCTAGACCCTATGGTGTTATCCAGTCCTAAATGGACCCCTAGACCCTATGGTGTTACCCAGTCCTAAATGGACCCCTAGACCCTATGGTGTTACCCAGTCCTAAATGGACCTCTAGACCCTATGGTGTTACCCAGTCCTAAATGGACCTCTATACCCTATGGTGTTACCCAGTCCTAAATGGACCTCTAGACCCTATGGTGTTACCCAGTCCTAAATGGACTCCTAGACCCTATGGTGTTACCCAGTCCTAAATGGACTCCTAGACCCTATGGTGTTACCCAGTCCTAAATGGACTCCTAGACCCTATGGTGTTACCCAGTCCTAAATGGACCTTTAGACCCTATGGTGTTACCCAGTCCTAAATGGACCTCTAGACCCTATGGTGTTACCCAGTCCTAAATGGACCCCTATGGTGTTACCCAGTCCTAAATGGACCTCTAGACCCTATGGTGTTACCCAGTCCTAAATGGACCCCTAGACCCTATGGTGTTACCCAGTCCTAAATGGACCTCTAGACCCTATGGTTTTACCCAGTCCTAAATGGACCCCTAGACCCTATGGTGTTACCCAGTCCTAAATGGACCTCTAGACCCTATGGTGTTACCCAGTCCTAACTGGACCTCTAGACCCTATGGTGTTACCCAGTCCTAACTGGACCTCTAGACCCTATGGTGTTACCCAGTCCTAAATGGACCTCTAGACCCTATGGTGTTACCCAGTCCTAAATGGACCTCTAGACCCTATGGTGTTACCCAGTCCTAAATGGACCTCTAGTCCCTATGGTGTTACCCAGTCCTAAATGGACCCCTAGACCCTATGGTGTTACCCAGTCCTAAATGGACCTCTGGACCCTATGGTGTTACCCAGTCCTAAATGGACCTCTAGACCCTATGGTGTTACCCAGTCCTAAATGGACCCCTAGACCCTATGGTGTTACCCAGTCCTAAATGGACCCCTAGACCCTATGGTGTTACCCAGTCCTAAATGGACCCCTAGACCCTATGGTGTTACCCAGTCCTAAATGGACCTCTAGACCCCATGGTGTTACCCAGTCCTAAATGGACCTCTAGACCCTATGGTGTTACCCAGTCCTAAATGGACCTCTAGACCCTATGGTGTTACCCAGTCCTAAATGGACCTCTAGACCCTATGGTGTTACCCAGTCCTAAATGGACCTCTAGACCCTATGGTGTTACCCAGTCCTAAATGGACCTCTAGACCCTATGGTGTTACCCAGTCCTAAATGGACCTCTATGGTGTTACCCAGTCCTAAATGGACCTCTATGGTGTTACCCAGTCCTAAATGGACCTCTGGACCTCTATGGTGTTACCCAGTCCTAAATGGACCGCTGGACCCTATGGTGTTACCCAGTCCTAAATGGACCCCTAGACCCTATGGTGTTACCCAGTCCTAAATGGACCCCTAGACCCTATGGTGTTACCCAGTCCTAAATGGACCCCTAGACCCTATGGTGTTACCCAGTCCTAAATGGACCTCTAGACCCTATGGTGTTACCCAGTCCTAAATGGACCTCTAGATCCTATGGTGTTACCCAGTCCTAAATGGACCCCTATGGTGTTACCCAGTCCTAAATGGACCCCTAGACCCTATGGTGTTACCCAGTCCTAAATGGACCTCTAGACCCTATGGTGTTACCCAGTCCTAAATGGACCTCTAGACCCTATGGTGTTACCCAGTCCTAAATGGACCCCTAGACATTATGGTGTTACCCAGTCCTAAATGGACCCCTAGACCCTATGGTGTTACCCAGTCCTAAATGGACCCCTAGACCCTATGGTGTTACCCAGTCCTAAATGGACCCCTAGACCCTATGGTGTTACCCAGTCCTAAATGGACCCCTAGACCCTATGGTGTTACCCAGTCCTAAATGGACCTCTAGACCCTATGGTGTTACCCAGTCCTAAATGGACCCCTAGACCCTATGGTGTTACCCAGTCCTAAATGGACCCCTAGACATTATGGTGTTACCCAGTCCTAAATGGACCCCTAGACCCTATGGTGTTACCCAGTCCTAAATGGACCTCTAGACCCTATGGTGTTACCCAGTCCTAAATGGACCCCTAGACCCTATGGTGTTACCCAGTCCTAAATGGACCCCTAGACCCTATGGTGTTACCCAGTCCTAAATGGACCTCTAGACCCTATGGTGTTACCCAGTCCTAAATGGACCTCTAGACCCTATGGTGTTACCCAGTCCTAAATGGACCTCTAGACCCTATGGTGTTACCCAGTCCTAAATGGACCTCTAGACCCTATGGTGTTACCCAGTCCTAAATGGACCTCTAGACCCTATGGTGTTACCCAGTCCTAAATGGACCTCTAGACCCTATGGTGTTAACCAGGCCTAAATGGACCTCTAGACCCTATGGTGTTACCCAGTCCTAAATGGACCTCTAGACCCTATGGTGTTACCCAGTCCTAAATGGACCCCTAGACCCTATGGTGTTACCCAGTCCTAAATGGACCCCTAGACCCTATGGTGTTACCCAGTCCTAAATGGACCCCTAGACACTATGGTGTTACCCAGTCCTAAATGGACCTCTAGACCCTATGGTGTTACCCAGTCCTAAATGGACCCCTAGACCCTATGGTGTTACCCAGTCCTAAATGGACCCCTAGACCCTATGGTGTTACCCAGTCCTAAATGGACCCCTAGACCCTATGGTGTTACCCAGTCCTAAATGGACCTCTAGACCCTATGGTGTTACCCAGTCCTAAATGGACCTCTAGACCCTATGGTGTTACCCAGTCCTAAATGGACCCCTAGACCCTATGGTGTTACCCAGTCCTAAATGGACCCCTAGACACTATGGTGTTACCCAGTCCTAAATGGACCTCTAGACCCTATGGTGTTACCCAGTCCTAAATGGACCCCTAGACCCTATGGTGTTACCCAGTCCTAAATGGACCCCTAGACCCTATGGTGTTACCCAGTCCTAAATGGACCTCTAGACCCTATGGTGTTACCCAGTCCTAAATGGACCTCTAGACCCTATGGTGTTACCCAGTCCTAAATGGACCTCTAGACCCTATGGTGTTACCCAGTCCTAAATGGACCTCTAGACCCTATGGTGTTACCCAGTCCTAAATGGACCCCTAGACCCTATGGTGTTACCCAGTCCTAAATGGACCTCTAGACCCTATGGTGTTACCCAGTCCTAAATGGACCTCTAGACCCTATGGTGTTACCCAGTCCTAAATGGACCTCTAGACCCTATGGTGTTACCCAGTCCTAAATGGACCCCTAGACCCTATGGTGTTACCCAGTCCTAAATGGACCCCTAGACCCTATGGTGTTACCCGGTCCTAAATGGACCTCTAGACCCTATGGTGTTACCCGGTCCTAAATGGACCTCTAGACCCTATGGTGTTACCCGGTCCTAAATGGACCTCTAGACCCTATGGTGTTACCCAGTCCTAAATGGACCTCTAGACCCTATGGTGTTACCCAGTCCTAAATGGACCTCTAGACCCTACGGTGTTACCCAGTCCTAAATGGACCTCTAGACCCTACGGTGTTACCCAGTCCTAAATGGACCCCTAGACCCTATGGTGTTACCCAGTCCTAAATGGACCCCTAGACCCTATGGTGTTACCCAGTCCTAAATGGACCTCTAGACCCTATGGTGTTACCCAGTCCTAAATGGACCCCTAGACCCTATGGTGTTACCCAGTCCTAAATGGACCTCTAGACCCTATGGTGTTACCCAGTCCTAAATGGACCTCTAGACCCTATGGTGTTACCCAGTCCTAAATGGACCTCTAGACCCTATGGTGTTACCCAGTCCTAAATGGACCCCTATGGTGTTACCCAGTCCTAAATGGACCCCTAGACCCTATGGTGTTACCCAGTCCTAAATGGACCTCTAGACCCTATGGTGTTACCCGGTCCTAAATGGACCTCTAGACCCTATGGTGTTACCCGGTCCTAAATGGACCCCTAGACCCTATGGTGTTACCCAGTCCTAAATGGACCCCTAGACCCTATGGTGTTACCCAGTCCTAAATGGACCTCTAGACCCTATGGTGTTACCCAGTCCTAAATGGACCCCTATGGTGTTACCCAGTCCTAAATGGACCCCTAGACCCTATGGTGTTACCCAGTCCTAAATGGACCCGTAGACCCTATGGTGTTACCCAGTCCTAAATGGACCCCTAGACCCTATGGTGTTACCCAGTCCTAAATGGACCCGTAGACCCTATGGTGTTACCCAGTCCTAAATGGACCCCTAGACCCTATGGTGTTACCCAGTCCTAAATGGACCTCTAGACCCTATGGTGTTACCCAGTCCTAAATGGACCTCTAGACCCTATGGTGTTACCCAGTCCTAAATGGACCCCTAGACCCTATGGTGTTACCCAGTCCTAAATGGACCTCTAGACCCTATGGTGTTACCCAGTCCTAAATGGACCTCTAGACCCTATGGTGTTACCCAGTCCTAAATGGACCTCTAGACCCTATGGTGTTACCCAGTCCTAAATGGACCTCTAGACCATATGGTGTTACCCAGTCCTAAATGGACCCCTAGACCCTATGGTGTTACCCAGTCCTAAATGGACCTCTAGACCCTATGGTGTTACCCAGTCCTAAATGGACCCCTAGACCCTATGGTGTTACCCAGTCCTAAATGGACCTCTAGACCCTATGGTGTTACCCAGTCCTAAATGGAACCCTAGACCCTATGGTGTTACCCAGTCCTAAATGGACCTCTAGACCCTACGGTGTTACCCAGTCCTAAATGGACCTCTAGACCCTACGGTGTTACCCAGTCCTAAATGGACCTCTAGACCCTATGGTGTTACCCAGTCCTAAATGGACCTCTAGACCCTATGGTGTTACCCAGTCCTAAATGGACCCCTATGGTGTTACCCAGTCCTAAATGGACCCCTAGACCCTATGGTGTTACCCAGTCCTAAATGGACCCGTAGACCCTATGGTGTTACCCAGTCCTAAATGGACCCCTAGACCCTATGGTGTTACCCAGTCCTAAATGGACCCGTAGACCCTATGGTGTTACCCAGTCCTAAATGGACCCCTAGACCCTATGGTGTTACCCAGTCCTAAATGGACATCTAGACCCTATGGTGTTACCCAGTCCTAAATGGACCTCTAGACCCTATGGTGTTACCCAGTCCTAAATGGAACCCTAGACCCTATGGTGTTACCCAGTCCTAAATGGACCTCTAGACCCTACGGTGTTACCCAGTCCTAAATGGACCTCTAGACCCTACGGTGTTACCCAGTCCTAAATGGACCTCTAGACCCTATGGTGTTACCCAGTCCTAAATGGACCTCTAGACCCTATGGTGTTACCCAGTCCTAAATGGACCCCTATGGTGTTACCCAGTCCTAAATGGACCCCTAGACCCTATGGTGTTACCCAGTCCTAAATGGACCCGTAGACCCTATGGTGTTACCCAGTCCTAAATGGACCCCTAGACCCTATGGTGTTACCCAGTCCTAAATGGACCCGTAGACCCTATGGTGTTACCCAGTCCTAAATGGACCCCTAGACCCTATGGTGTTACCCAGTCCTAAATGGACATCTAGACCCTATGGTGTTACCCAGTCCTAAATGGACCTCTAGACCCTATGGTGTTACCCAGTCCTAAATGGACCCCTAGACCCTATGGTGTTACCCAGTCCAAAATGGACCTCTAGACCCTATGGTGTTACCCAGTCCTAAATGGACCTCTAGACCCTATGGTGTTACCCAGTCCTAAATGGACCTCTAGACCCTATGGTGTTACCCAGTCCTAAATGGACCCCTAGACCCTATGGTGTTACCCAGTCCTAAATGGACCTCTAGACCCTATGGTGTTACCCAGTCCTAAATGGACCCCTAGACCCTATGGTGTTACCCAGTCCTAAATGGACCCGTAGACCCTATGGTGTTACCCAGTCCTAAATGGACCCCTAGACCCTATGGTGTTACCCAGTCCTAAATGGACATCTAGACCCTATGGTGTTACCCAGTCCTAAATGGACCTCTAGACCCTATGGTGTTACCCAGTCCTAAATGGAACCCTAGACCCTATGGTGTTACCCAGTCCTAAATGGACCTCTAGACCCTACGGTGTTACCCAGTCCTAAATGGACCTCTAGACCCTACGGTGTTACCCAGTCCTAAATGGACCTCTAGACCCTATGGTGTTACCCAGTCCTAAATGGACCTCTAGACCCTATGGTGTTACCCAGTCCTAAATGGACCCCTATGGTGTTACCCAGTCCTAAATGGACCCCTAGACCCTATGGTGTTACCCAGTCCTAAATGGACCCGTAGACCCTATGGTGTTACCCAGTCCTAAATGGACCCCTAGACCCTATGGTGTTACCCAGTCCTAAATGGACCCGTAGACCCTATGGTGTTACCCAGTCCTAAATGGACCCCTAGACCCTATGGTGTTACCCAGTCCTAAATGGACATCTAGACCCTATGGTGTTACCCAGTCCTAAATGGACCTCTAGACCCTATGGTGTTACCCAGTCCTAAATGGACCTCTAGACCCTATGGTGTTACCCAGTCCTAAATGGACCCCTAGACCCTATGGTGTTACCCAGTCCAAAATGGACCTCTAGACCCTATGGTGTTACCCAGTCCTAAATGGAGCTCTAGACCCTATGGTGTTACCCAGTCCTAAATGGACCTCTAGACCCTATGGTGTTACCCAGTCCTAAATGGACCCCTAGACCCTATGGTGTTACCCAGTCCTAAATGGACCTCTAGACCCTATGGTGTTACCCAGTCCTAAATGGACCCCTAGACCCTATGGTGTTACCCAGTCCTAAATGGACCTCTAGACCCTATGGTGTTACCCAGTCCTAAATGGACCCCTAGACCCTACGGTGTTACCCAGTCCTAAATGGACCTCTAGACCCTACGGTGTTACCCAGTCCTAAATGGACCTCTAGACCCTACGGTGTTACCCAGTCCTAAATGGACCCCTAGACCCTATGGTGTTACCCAGTCCTAAATGGACCTATAGACCCTATGGTGTTACCCAGTCCTAAATGGACCTCTAGACCCTATGGTGTTACCCAGTCCTAAATGGACCTCTAGACCCTATGGTGTTACCCAGTCCTAAATGGACCTCTAGACCCTATGGTGTTACCCAGTCCTAAATGGACCTCTAGACCCTATGGTGTTACCCAGTCCTAAATGGACCCCTAGACCCTATGGTGTTACCCAGCCCTAAATGGACCCCTAGACCCTATGGTGTTACCCAGTCCTAAATGGACCCCTAGACCCTATGGTGTTACCCAGTCCTAAATGGACCTCTAGACCCTATGGTGTTACCCAGTCCTAAATGGACCTCTAGACCCTATGGTGTTACCCAGTCCTAAATGGACCTCTAGACCCTATGGTGTTACCCAGTCCTAAATGGACCCCTATGGTGTTACCCAGTCCTAAATGGACCCCTAGACCCTATGGTGTTACCCAGTCCTAAATGGACCCGTAGACCCTATGGTGTTACCCAGTCCTAAATGGACCCCTAGACCCTATGGTGTTACCCAGTCCTAAATGGACCCGTAGACCCTATGGTGTTACCCAGTCCTAAATGGACCCCTAGACCCTATGGTGTTACCCAGTCCTAAATGGACCTCTAGACCCTATGGTGTTACCCAGTCCTAAATGGACCTCTAGACCCTATGGTGTTACCCAGTCCTAAATGGACCCCTAGACCCTATGGTGTTACCCAGTCCTAAATGGACCCCTAGACCCTATGGTGTTACCCAGTCCTAAATGGACCTCTAGACCCTATGGTGTTACCCAGTCCTAAATGGACCTCTAGACCCTATGGTGTTACCCAGTCCTAAATGGACCCCTAGACCCTATGGTGTTACCCAGTCCTAAATGGACCTCTAGACCCTATGGTGTTACCCAGTCCTAAATGGACCCCTAGACCCTACGGTGTTACCCAGTCCTAAATGGACCTCTAGACCCTACGGTGTTACCCAGTCCTAAATGGACCCCTAGACCCTACGGTGTTACCCAGTCCTAAATGGACCCCTAGACCCTACGGTGTTACCCAGTCCTAAATGGACCTCTAGACCCTACGGTGTTACCCAGTCCTAAATGGACCTCTAGACCCTACGGTGTTACCCAGTCCTAAATGGACCCCTAGACATTATGGTATTACCCAGTCCTAAATGGACCCCTAGACCCTATGGTGTTACCCAGTCCTAAATGGACCTCTAGACCATATGGTGTTACCCAGTCCTAAATGGACCTCTAGACCCTATGGTGTTACCCAGTCCTAAATGGACCCCTAGACCCTATGGTGTTACCCAGTCCTAAATGGACCCCTAGACCCTATGGTGTTACCCAGTCCTAAATGGACCCCTAGACCCTATGGTGTTAACCAGTCCTAAATGGACCTCTAGACCCTATGGTGTTACCCAGTCCTAAATGGACCTCTAGACCCTATGGTGTTACCCAGTCCTAAATGGACCTCTAGACCCTATGGTGTTACCAAGTCCTAAATGGACCTCTAGACCCTATGGTGTTAAAAAGTCCTAAATGGACCCCTAGACCCTATGGTGTTACCCAGTCCTAAATGGACCCCTAGACCCTATGGTGTTACCCAGTCCTAAATGGACCCCTAGACCCTATGGTGTTACCCAGTCCTAAATGGACCTCTAGACCCTATGGTGTTACCCAGTCCTAAATGGACCCCTAGACCCTATGGTGTTACCCAGTCCTAAATGGACCCCTAGACCCTATGGTGTTACCCAGTCCTAAATGGACCCCTAGACCCTATGGTGTTACCCAGTCCTAAATGGACCCCTAGACCCTATGGTGTTACCCAGTCCTAAATGGACCTCTAGACCCTACGGTGTTACCCAGTCCTAAATGGACCCCTAGACCCTATGGTGTTACCCAGTCCTAAATGGACCTCTAGCCCCTATGGTGTTACCCAGTCCTAAATGGACCCCTAGACCCTATGGTGTTACCCAGTCCTAAATGGACCTCTAGACCCTATGGTGTTACCCAGTCCTAAATGGACCTCTAGACCCTATGGTGTTACCCAGTCCTAAATGGAACTCTAGACCCTATGGTGTTACCCAGTCCTAAATGGACCCCTATGGTGTTACCCAGTCCTAAATGGACCCCTAGACCCTATGGTGTTACCCAGTCCTAAATGGACCTCTAGACCCTATGGTGTTACCCGGTCCTAAATGGACCTCTAGACCCTATGGTGTTACCCGGTCCTAAATGGACCCCTAGACCCTATGGTGTTACCCGGTCCTAAATGGACCCCTAGACCCTATGGTGTTACCCAGTCCTAAATGGACCTCTAGACCCTATGGTGTTACCCAGTCCTAAATGGACCTCTAGACCCTATGGTGTTACCCAGTCCTAAATGGACCTCTAGACCCTATGGTGTTACCCAGTCCTAAATGGACCCCTATGGTGTTACCCAGTCCTAAATGGACCCCTAGACCCTATGGTGTTACCCAGTCCTAAATGGACCCGTAGACCCTATGGTGTTACCCAGTCCTAAATGGACCCCTAGACCCTATGGTGTTACCCAGTCCTAAATGGACCCGTAGACCCTATGGTGTTACCCAGTCCTAAATGGACCCCTAGACCCTATGGTGTTACCCAGTCCTAAATGGACCACTAGACCCTATGGTGTTACCCAGTCCTAAATGGACCTCTAGACCCTATGGTGTTACCCAGTCCTAAATGGACCTCTAGACCCTATGGTGTTACCCAGTCCTAAATGGACCCCTATGGTGTTACCCAGTCCTAAATGGACCCCTAGACCCTATGGTGTTACCCAGTCCTAAATGGACCCGTAGACCCTATGGTGTTACCCAGTCCTAAATGGACCCCTAGACCCTATGGTGTTACCCAGTCCTAAATGGACCCGTAGACCCTATGGTGTTACCCAGTCCTAAATGGACCCCTAGACCCTATGGTGTTACCCAGTCCTAAATGGACCTCTAGACCCTATGGTGTTACCCAGTCCTAAATGGACCTCTAGACCCTATGGTGTTACCCAGTCCTAAATGGACCTCTAGACCCTATGGTGTTACCCAGTCCTAAATGGACCTCTAGACCCTATGGTGTTACCCAGTCCTAAATGGACCCCTAGACCCTATGGTGTTACCCAGTCCTAAATGGACCTCTAGACCCTATGGTGTTACCCAGTCCTAAATGGACCCCTAGACCCTACGGTGTTACCCAGTCCTAAATGGACCTCTAGACCCTACGGTGTTACCCAGTCCTAAATGGACCCCTAGACCCTACGGTGTTACCCAGTCCTAAATGGACCTCTAGACCCTACGGTGTTACCCAGTCCTAAATGGACCTCTAGACCCTACGGTGTTACCCAGTCCTAAATGGACCCCTAGACCCTATGGTGTTACCCAGTCCTAAATGGACCTATAGACCCTATGGTGTTACCCAGTCCTAAATGGACCTATAGACCCTATGGTGTTACCCAGTCCTAAATGGACCCCTAGACCCTATGGTGTTACCCAGTCCTAAATGGACCCGTAGACCCTATGGTGTTACCCAGTCCTAAATGGACCCCTAGACCCTATGGTGTTACCCAGTCCTAAATGGACCCGTAGACCCTATGGTGTTACCCAGTCCTAAATGGACCCCTAGACCCTATGGTGTTACCCAGTCCTAAATGGACCTCTAGACCCTATGGTGTTACCCAGTCCTAAATGGACCTCTAGACCCTATGGTGTTACCCAGTCCTAAATGGACCTCTAGACCCTATGGTGTTACCCAGTCCTAAATGGACCTCTAGACCCTATGGTGTTACCCAGTCCTAAATGGACCCCTAGACCCTATGGTGTTACCCAGTCCTAAATGGACCTCTAGACCCTATGGTGTTACCCAGTCCTAAATGGACCCCTAGACCCTACGGTGTTACCCAGTCCTAAATGGACCTCTAGACCCTACGGTGTTACCCAGTCCTAAATGGACCCCTAGACCCTACGGTGTTACCCAGTCCTAAATGGACCTCTAGACCCTACGGTGTTACCCAGTCCTAAATGGACCTCTAGACCCTACGGTGTTACCCAGTCCTAAATGGACCCCTAGACCCTATGGTGTTACCCAGTCCTAAATGGACCTATAGACCCTATGGTGTTACCCAGTCCTAAATGGACCTATAGACCCTATGGTGTTACCCAGTCCTAAATGGACCTCTAGACCCTATGGTGTTACCCAGTCCTAAATGGACCTCTAGACCCTATGGTGTTACCCAGTCCTAAATGGACCTCTAGACCCTATGGTGTTACCCAGTCCTAAATGGACCTCTAGACCCTATGGTGTTACCCAGTCCTAAATGGACCTCTAGACCCTATGGTGTTACCCAGTCCTAAATGGACCTCTAGACCCTATGGTGTTACCCAGTCCTAAATGGACCTCTAGACCCTATGGTGTTACCCAGTCCTAAATGGACCTCTAGACCCTATGGTGTTACCCAGTCCTAAATGGACCTCTAGACCCTATGGTGTTACCCAGTCCTAAATGGACCTCTAGACCCTATGGTGTTACCCAGTCCTAAATGGACCTCTAGACCCTATGGTGTTACCCAGTCCTAAATGGACCCCTAGACCCTATGGTGTTACCCAGTCCTAAATGGACCCCTAGACCCTATGGTGTTACCCAGTCCTAAATGGACCTCTAGACCCTATGGTGTTACCCAGTCCTAGATGGACCTCTAGACCCTATGGTGTTACCCAGTCCTAAATGGACCTCTAGACCCTATGGTGTTACCCAGTCCTAAATGGACCCCTAGACCCTATGGTGTTACCCAGTCCTAAATGGACCCCTATGGTGTTACCCAGTCCTAAATGGACCCCTAGACCCTATGGTGTTACCCAGTCCTAAATGGACCCCTAGACCCTATGGTGTTACCCAGTCCTAAATGGACCCCTAGACCCTATGGTGTTACCCAGTCCTAAATGGACCCCTAGACCCTATGGTGTTACCCAGTCCTAAATGGACCCCTAGACCCTATGGTGTTACCCAGTCCTAAATGGACCTCTAGACCCTATGGTGTTACCCAGTCCTAAATGGACCTCTATGGTGTTACCCAGTCCTAAATGGACCCCTAGACCATATGGTGTTACCCAGTCCAAAATGGACCTCTAGACCCTATGGTGTTACCCAGTCCTAAATGGACACCTTGACCCTATGGTGTTACCCAGTCCTAAATGGACCTCTAGACCCTATGGTGTTACCCAGTCCTAAATGGACCCCTAGACCCTATGGTGTTACCCAGTCCTAAATGGACCCCTAGACCCTATGGTGTTACCCAGTCCTAAATGGACCCCTATGGTGTTACCCAGTCCTAAATGGACCCCTAGACCCTATGGTGTTACCCAGTCCTAAATGGACCCCTAGACCCTATGGTGTTACCCAGTCCTAAATGGACCCCTAGACCCTATGGTGTTACCCAGTCCTAAATGGACCTCTAGACCCTATGGTGTTACCCAGTCCTAAATGGACCTCTATGGTGTTACCCAGTCCTAAATGGACCCCTAGACCCTATGGTGTTACCCAGTCCTAAATGGACCTCTAGACCCTATGGTGTTACCCAGTCCTAAATGGACACCTTGACCCTATGGTGTTACCCAGTCCTAAATGGACCTCTAGACCCTATGGTGTTACCCAGTCCTAAATGGAACCCTAGACCCTATGGTGTTACCCAGTCCTAAATGGACCCCTAGACCCTATGGTGTTACCCAGTCCTAAATGGACCCCTATGGTGTTACCCAGTCCTAAATGGACCCCTAGACCCTATGGTGTTACCCAGTCCTAAATGGACCCCTAGACCCTATGGTGTTACCCAGTCCTAAATGGACCCCTAGACCCTATGGTGTTACCCAGTACTAAATGGACCCCTAGACCCTATGGTGTTACCCAGTCCTAAATGGACCTCTAGACCCTATGGTGTTACCCAGTCCTAAATGGACCTCTATGGTGTTACCCAGTCCTAAATGGACCCCTAGACCCTATGGTGTTACCCAGTCCTAAATGGACCCCTAGACCCTATGGTGTTACCCAGTCCTAAATGGACCTCTAGACCCTATGGTGTTACCCAGTCCTAAATGGACCTCTAGACCCTATGGTGTTACCCAGTCCTAAATGGACCTCTAGACCCTATGGTGTTACCCAGTCCAAAATGGACCTCTAGACCCTATGGTGTTACCCAGTCCTAAATGGACCTCTAGACCCTATGGTGTTAACCAGGCCTAAATGGACCTCTAGACCCTATGGTGTTACCAAGTCCTAAATGGACCTCTAGACCCTATGGTGTTACCCAGTCCTAAATGGACCCCTAGACCCTATGGTGTTACCCAGTCCTAAATGGACCCCTAGACCCTATGGTGTTACCCAGTCCTAAATGGACCTCTAGACCCTATGGTGTTACCCAGTCCTAAATGGACCCCTAGACCCTATGGTGTTACCCAGTCCTAAATGGACCCCTAGACCCTATGGTGTTACCCAGTCCTAAATGGACCCCTAGACCCTATGGTGTTACCCAGTCCTAAATGGACCCCTAGACCCTATGGTGTTACCCAGTCCTAAATGGACCTCTAGACCCTACGGTGTTACCCAGTCCTAAATGGACCCCTAGACCCTATGGTGTTACCCAGTCCTAAATGGACCTCTAGCCCCTATGGTGTTACCCAGTCCTAAATGGACCCCTAGACCCTATGGTGTTACCCAGTCCTAAATGGACCTCTAGACCCTATGGTGTTACCCAGTCCTAAATGGACCTCTAGACCCTATGGTGTTACCCAGTCCTAAATGGACCTCTAGACCCTTAGGTGTTACCCAGTCCTAAATGGACCTCTAGACCCTATGGTGTTACCCAGTCCTAAATGGACCCCTATGGTGTTACCCAGTCCTAAATGGACCCCTAGACCCTATGGTGTTACCCAGTCCTAAATGGACCTCTAGACCCTATGGTGTTACCCGGTCCTAAATGGACCTCTAGACCCTATGGTGTTACCCGGTCCTAAATGGACCCCTAGACCCTATGGTGTTACCCGGTCCTAAATGGACCCCTAGACCCTATGGTGTTACCCAGTCCTAAATGGACCTCTAGACCCTATGGTGTTACCCAGTCCTAAATGGACCTCTAGACCCTATGGTGTTACCCAGTCCTAAATGGACCCCTAGACCCTATGGTGTTACCCAGTCCTAAATGGACCCCTAGACCCTATGGTGTTACCCAGTCCTAAATGGACCTCTAGACCCTATGGTGTTACCCAGTCCTAAATGGACCCCTAGACCCTATGGTGTTACCCAGTCCTAAATGGACCCCTAGACCCTATGGTGTTACCCAGTCCTAAATGGACCTCTAGACCCTATGGTGTTACCCAGTCCTAAATGGACCTCTAGACCCTATGGTGTTACCCAGTCCTAAATGGACCTCTAGACCCTATGGTGTTACCCAGTCCTAAATGGACCTCTAGACCCTATGGTGTTACCCAGTCCTAAATGGACCTCTAGACCCTATGGTGTTACCCAGTCCTAAATGGACCTCTAGACCCTATGGTGTTACCCAGTCCTAAATGGACCCCTAGACCCTATGGTGTTACCCAGTCCTAAATGGACCCCTAGACCCTATGGTGTTACCCAGTCCTAAATGGACCTCTAGACCCTATGGTGTTACCCAGTCCTAGATGGACCTCTAGACCCTATGGTGTTACCCAGTCCTAAATGGACCTCTAGACCCTATGGTGTTACCCAGTCCTAAATGGACCCCTAGACCCTATGGTGTTACCCAGTCCTAAATGGACCCCTATGGTGTTACCCAGTCCTAAATGGACCCCTAGACCCTATGGTGTTACCCAGTCCTAAATGGACCCCTAGACCCTATGGTGTTACCCAGTCCTAAATGGACCCCTAGACCCTATGGTGTTACCCAGTCCTAAACGGACCCCTAGACCCTATGGTGTTACCCAGTCCTAAATGGACCCCTAGACCCTATGGTGTTACCCAGTCCTAAATGGACCTCTAGACCCTATGGTGTTACCCAGTCCTAAATGGACCTCTATGGTGTTACCCAGTCCTAAATGGACCCCTAGACCCTATGGTGTTACCCAGTCCAAAATGGACCTCTAGACCCTATGGTGTTACCCAGTCCTAAATGGACACCTTGACCCTATGGTGTTACCCAGTCCTAAATGGACCTCTAGACCCTATGGTGTTACCCAGTCCTAAATGGACCCCTAGACCCTATGGTGTTACCCAGTCCTAAATGGACCCCTAGACCCTATGGTGTTACCCAGTCCTAAATGGACCCCTAGACCCTATGGTGTTACCCAGTCCTAAATGGACCCCTATGGTGTTACCCAGTCCTAAATGGACCCCTAGACCCTATGGTGTTACCCAGTCCTAAATGGACCCCTAGACCCTATGGTGTTACCCAGTCCTAAATGGACCCCTAGACCCTATGGTGTTACCCAGTCCTAAATGGACCTCTAGACCCTATGGTGTTACCCAGTCCTAAATGGACCTCTATGGTGTTACCCAGTCCTAAATGGACCCCTAGACCCTATGGTGTTACCCAGTCCTAAATGGACCTCTAGACCCTATGGTGTTACCCAGTCCTAAATGGACACCTTGACCCTATGGTGTTACCCAGTCCTAAATGGACACCTTGACCCTATGGTGTTACCCAGTCCTAAATGGACCTCTAGACCCTATGGTGTTACCCAGTCCTAAATGGAACCCTAGACCCTATGGTGTTACCCAGTCCTAAATGGACCCCTAGACCCTATGGTGTTACCCAGTCCTAAATGGACCCCTATGGTGTTACCCAGTCCTAAATGGACCCCTAGACCCTATGGTGTTACCCAGTCCTAAATGGACCCCTAGACCCTATGGTGTTACCCAGTCCTAAATGGACCCCTAGACCCTATGGTGTTACCCAGTACTAAATGGACCCCTAGACCCTATGGTGTTACCCAGTCCTAAATGGACCTCTAGACCCTATGGTGTTACCCAGTCCTAAATGGACCTCTATGGTGTTACCCAGTCCTAAATGGACCCCTAGACCCTATGGTGTTACCCAGTCCTAAATGGACCTCTAGACCCTATGGTGTTACCCAGTCCTAAATGGACACCTTGACCCTATGGTGTTACCCAGTCCTAAATGGACCTCTAGACCCTATGGTGTTACCCAGTCCTAAATGGACCCCTAGACCCTATGGTGTTACCCAGTCCTAAATGGACCCCTAGACCCTATGGTGTTACCCAGTCCTAAATGGACCCCTAGACCCTATGGTGTTACCCAGTCCTAAATGGACCCATAGACCCTATGGTGTTACCCAGTCCTAAATGGACCCCTAGACCCTATGGTGTTACCCAGTCCTAAATGGACCTCTAGACCCTATGGTGTTACCCAGTCCTAAATGGACCCCTAGACCCTATGGTGTTACCCAGTCCTAAATGGACCTCTAGACCCTATGGTGTTACCCAGTCCTAAATGGACCCCTAGACCCTATGGTGTTACCCAGTCCTAAATGGACCCCTACACCCTATGGTGTTACCCAGTCCTAAATGGACCCCTAGACCCTATGGTGTTACCCAGTCCTAAATGGACCCCTAGACCCTATGGTGTTACCCAGTCCTAAATGGACCCCTAGACCCTATGGTGTTACCCAGTCCTAAATGGACCCCTAGACCCTATGGTGTTACCCAGTCCTAAATGGACCCCTAGACCCTATGGTGTTACCCAGTCCTAAATGGACCCCTAGACCCTATGGTGTTACCCAGTCCTAAATGGACCCCTAGACCCTATGGTGTTACCCAGTCCTAAATGGACCCCTAGACCCTATGGTGTTACCCAGTCCTAAATGGACCCCTAGACCCTATGGTGTTACCCAGTCCTAAATGGACCCCTAGACCCTATGGTGTTACCCAGTCCTAAATGGACCTCTAGACCCTATGGTGTTACCCAGTCCTAAATGGACCTCTAGACCCTATGGTGTTACCCAGTCCTAAATGGACCCCTAGACCCTATGGTGTTACCCAGTCCTAAATGGACCTCTAGACCCTATGGTGTTACCCAGTCCTAAATGGACCTCTAGACCCTATGGTGTTACCCAGTCCGAAATGGACCCCTAGACCCTATGGTGTTACCCAGTCCTAAATGGACCTCTAGACCCTATGGTGTTACCCAGTCCTAAATGGACCTCTATGGTGTTACCCAGTCCTAAATGGACCCCTAGACCCTATGGTGTTACCCAGTCCTAAATGGACCTCTAGACCCTATGGTGTTACCCAGTCCTAAATGGACACCTTGACCCTATGGTGTTACCCAGTCCTAAATGGACCTCTAGACCCTATGGTGTTACCCAGTCCTAAATGGAACCCTAGACCCTATGGTGTTACCCAGTCCTAAATGGACCCCTAGACCCTATGGTGTTACCCAGTCCTAAATGGACCCCTATGGTGTTACCCAGTCCTAAATGGACCCCTAGACCCTATGGTGTTACCCAGTCCTAAATGGACCCCTAGACCCTATGGTGTTACCCAGTCCTAAATGGACCCCTAGACCCTATGGTGTTACCCAGTACTAAATGGACCCCTAGACCCTATGGTGTTACCCAGTCCTAAATGGACCTCTAGACCCTATGGTGTTACCCAGTCCTAAATGGACCTCTATGGTGTTACCCAGTCCTAAATGGACCCCTAGACCCTATGGTGTTACCCAGTCCTAAATGGACCTCTAGACCCTATGGTGTTACCCAGTCCTAAATGGACACCTTGACCCTATGGTGTTACCCAGTCCTAAATGGACCTCTAGACCCTATGGTGTTACCCAGTCCTAAATGGACCCCTAGACCCTATGGTGTGACCCAGTCCTAAATGGACCCCTAGACCCTATGGTGTTACCCAGTCCTAAATGGACCCCTAGACCCTATGGTGTTACCCAGTCCTAAATGGACCCCTAGACCCTATGGTGTTACCCAGTCCTAAATGGACCCCTAGACCCTATGGTGTTACCCAGTCCTAAATGGACCCCTAGACCCTATGGTGTTACCCAGTCCTAAATGGACCCCTAGACCCTATGGTGTTACCCAGTCCTAAATGGACCCCTAGACCCTATGGTGTTACCCAGTCCTAAATGGACCTCTAGACCCTATGGTGTTACCCAGTCCTAAATGGACCCCTAGACCCTATGGTGTTACCCAGTCCTAAATGGACCCCTAGACCCTATGGTGTTACCCAGTCCTAAATGGACCCCTAGACCCTATGGTGTTACCCAGTCCTAAATGGACCCCTAGACCCTATGGTGTTACCCAGTCCTAAATGGACCCCTAGACCCTATGGTGTTACCCAGTCCTAAATGGACCCCTAGACCCTATGGTGTTACCCAGTCCTAAATGGACCCCTAGACCCTATGGTGTTACCCAGTCCTAAATGGACCCCTAGACCCTATGGTGTTACCCAGTCCTAAATGGACCCCTAGACCCTATGGTGTTACCCAGTCCTAAATGGACCCCTAGACCCTATGGTGTTACCCAGTCCTAAATGGACCCCTAGACCCTATGGTGTTACCCAGTCCTAAATGGACCTCTAGACCCTATGGTGTTACCCAGTCCTAAATGGACCTCTAGACCCTATGGTGTTACCCAGTCCTAAATGGACCTCTAGACCCTATGGTGTTACCCAGTCCTAAATGGACCCCTAGACCCTATGGTGTTACCCAGTCCTAAATGGACCTCTAGACCCTATGGTGTTACCCAGTCCTAAATGGACCTCTAGACCCTATGGTGTTACCCAGTCCGAAATGGACCCCTAGACCCTATGGTGTTACCCAGTCCTAAATGGACCTCTAGACCCTATGGTGTTACCCAGTCCGAAATGGACCCCTAGACCCTATGGTGTTACCCAGTCCTAAATGGACCTCTAGACCCTATGGTGTTACCCAGTCCTAAATGGACCTCTAGACCCTATGGTGTTACCCAGTCCTAAATGGACCCCTAGACCCTATGGTGTTACCCAGTCCTAAATGGACCTCTAGACCCTATGGTGTTACCCAGTCCTAAATGGACCTCTAGACCCTATGGTGTTACCCAGTCCTAAATGGACCTCTAGACCCTATGGTGTTACCCAGTCCTAAATGGACCTCTAGACCCTATGGTGTTACCCAGTCCTAAATGGACCCCTAGACCCTATGGTGTTACCCAGTCCTAAATGGACCTCTAGACCCTATGGTGTTACCCAGTCCTAAATGGACCCCTAGACCCTATGGTGTTACCCAGTCCTAAATGGACCTCTAGACCCTATGGTGTTACCCAGTCCTAAATGGACCCCTAGACCCTATGGTGTTACCCAGTCCTAAATGGACCTCTAGACCCTATGGTGTTACCCAGTCCTAAATGGACCTCTAGACCCTATGGTGTTACCCAGTCCTAAATGGACCTCTATGGTGTTACCCAGTCCTAAATGGACCCCTAGACCCTATGGTGTTACCCAGTCCTAAATGGACCTCTAGACCCTATGGTGTTACCCAGTCCTAAATGGACACCTTGACCCTATGGTGTTACCCAGTCCTAAATGGACCTCTAGACCCTATGGTGTTACCCAGTCCTAAATGGACCCCTAGACCCTATGGTGTTACCCAGTCCTAAATGGACCCCTAGACCCTATGGTGTTACCCAGTCCTAAATGGACCTCTAGATCCTATGGTGTTACCCAGTCCTAAATGGACCCCTAGACCCTATGGTGTTACCCAGTCCTAAATGGACCCCTAGACCCTATGGTGTTACCCAGTCCTAAATGGACCCCTAGACCCTATGGTGTTACCCAGTCCTAAATGGACCCCTAGACCCTATGGTGTTACCCAGTCCTAAATGGACCCCTAGACCCTATGGTGTTACCCAGTCCTAAATGGACCCCTAGACCCTATGGTGTTACCCAGTCCTAAATGGACCTCTAGACCCTATGGTGTTACCCAGTCCTAAATGGACCCCTAGACCCTATGGTGTTACCCAGTCCTAAATGGACCCCTAGACCCTATGGTGTTACCCAGTCCTAAATGGACCCCTAGACCCTATGGTGTTACCCAGTCCTAAATGGACCCCTAGACCCTATGGTGTTACCCAGTCCTAAATGGACCCCTAGACCCTATGGTGTTACCCAGTCCTAAATGGACCCCTAGACCCTATGGTGTTACCCAGTCCTAAATGGACCCCTAGACCCTATGGTGTTACCCAGTCCTAAATGGACCCCTAGACCCTATGGTGTTACCCAGTCCTAAATGGACCTCTAGACCCTATGGTGTTACCCAGTCCTAAATGGACCCCTAGACCCTATGGTGTTACCCAGTCCTAAATGGACCCCTAGACCCTATGGTGTTACCCAGTCCTAAATGGACCCCTAGACCCTATGGTGTTACCCAGTCCTAAATGGACCCCTAGACCCTATGGTGTTACCCAGTCCTAAATGGACCCCTAGACCCTATGGTGTTACCCAGTCCTAAATGGACCCCTAGACCCTATGGTGTTACCCAGTCCTAAATGGACCCCTAGACCCTATGGTGTTACCCAGTCCTAAATGGACCCCTAGACCCTATGGTGTTACCCAGTCCTAAATGGACCTCTAGACCCTATGGTGTTACCCAGTCCTAAATGGACCTCTAGACCCTATGGTGTTACCCAGTCCTAAATGGACCTCTATGGTGTTACCCAGTCCTAAATGGACCCCTAGACCCTATGGTGTTACCCAGTCCTAAATGGACCTCTAGACCCTATGGTGTTACCCAGTCCTAAATGGACACCTTGACCCTATGGTGTTACCCAGTCCTAAATGGACCTCTAGACCCTATGGTGTTACCCAGTCCTAAATGGACCCCTAGACCCTATGGTGTTACCCAGTCCTAAATGGACCCCTAGACCCTATGGTGTTACCCAGTCCTAAATGGACCTCTAGACCCTATGGTGTTACCCAGTCCTAAATGGACCCCTAGACCCTATGGTGTTACCCAGTCCTAAATGGACCCCTAGACCCTATGGTGTTACCCAGTCCTAAATGGACCCCTAGACCCTATGGTGTTACCCAGTCCTAAATGGACCCCTAGACCCTATGGTGTTACCCAGTCCTAAATGGACCCCTAGACCCTATGGTGTTACCCAGTCCTAAATGGACCTCTAGACCCTATGGTGTTACCCAGTCCTAAATGGACCCCTAGACCCTATGGTGTTACCCAGTCCTAAATGGACCCCTAGACCCTATGGTGTTACCCAGTCCTAAATGGACCCCTAGACCCTATGGTGTTACCCAGTCCTAAATGGACCCCTAGACCCTATGGTGTTACCCAGTCCTAAATGGACCCCTAGACCCTATGGTGTTACCCAGTCCTAAATGGACCCCTAGACCCTATGGTGTTACCCAGTCCTAAATGGACCCCTAGACCCTATGGTGTTACCCAGTCCTAAATGGACCCCTAGACCCTATGGTGTTACCCAGTCCTAAATGGACCCCTAGACCCTATGGTGTTACCCAGTCCTAAATGGACCCCTAGACCCTATGGTGTTACCCAGTCCTAAATGGACCCCTAGACCCTATGGTGTTACCCAGTCCTAAATGGACCCCTAGACCCTATGGTGTTACCCAGTCCTAAATGGACCTCTAGACCCTATGGTGTTACCCAGTCCTAAATGGACCTCTAGACCCTATGGTGTTACCCAGTCCTAAATGGACCTCTAGACCCTATGGTGTTACCCAGTCCTAAATGGACCCCTAGACCCTATGGTGTTACCCAGTCCTAAATGGACCTCTAGACCCTATGGTGTTACCCAGTCCTAAATGGACCTCTAGACCCTATGGTGTTACCCAGTCCGAAATGGACCCCTAGACCCTATGGTGTTACCCAGTCCTAAATGGACCTCTAGACCCTATGGTGTTACCCAGTCCTAAATGGACCCCTAGACCCTATGGTGTTACCCAGTCCTAAATGGACCTCTAGACCCTATGGTGTTACCCAGTCCTAAATGGACCTCTAGACCCTATGGTGTTATCCAGTCCTAAATGGACCCCTAGACCCTATGGTGTTACCCAGTCCTAAATGGACCTCTAGACCCTATGGTGTTACCCAGTCCTAAATGGACCTCTAGACCCTATGGTGTTACCCAGTCCTAAATGGACCTCTAGACCCTATGGTGTTACCCAGTCCTAAATGGACCTCTAGACCCTATGGTGTTACCCAGTCCTAAATGGACCCCTAGACCCTATGGTGTTACCCAGTCCTAAATGGACCTCTAGACCCTATGGTGTTACCCAGTCCTAAATGGACCCCTAGACCCTATGGTGTTACCCAGTCCTAAATGGACCTCTAGACCCTATGGTGTTACCCAGTCCTAAATGGACCCCTAGACCCTATGGTGTTACCCAGTCCTAAATGGACCTCTAGACCCTATGGTGTTACCCAGTCCTAAATGGACCTCTAGACCCTATGGTGTTACCCAGTCCTAAATGGACCTCTAGACCCTATGGTGTTACCCAGTCCTAAATGGACCCCTAGACCCTATGGTGTTACCCAGTCCTAAATGGACCCCTAGACCCTATGGTGTTACCCAGTCCTAAATGGACCCCTAGACCCTATGGTGTTACCCAGTCCTAAATGGACCCCTAGACCCTATGGTGTTACCCAGTCCTAAATGGACCCCTAGACCCTATGGTGTTACCCAGTCCTAAATGGACCTCTAGACCCTATGGTGTTACCCAGTCCTAAAAGGACCTCTAGACCCTATGGTGTTACCCAGTCCTAAATGGACCCCTAGACCCTATGGTGTTACCCAGTCCTAAATGGACCTCTAGACCCTATGGTGATACCCAGTCCTAAATGGACCTCTAGACCCTACGGTGTTACCCAGTCCTAAATGGACCTCTAGACCCTATGGTGTTACCCAGTCCTAAATGGACCTCTAGACCCAATGGTGTTACCCAGTCCTAAATGGACCCCTAGACCCTATGGTGTTACCCAGTCCTAAATGGACCTCTAGACCCTATGGTGTTACCCAGTCCTAAATGGACTCCTAGACCCTACACCACTTGTGGAGGTCTGAGAGGATTTGATGAGTCTAAGCAATATGTTGAAACTTCCACCAAGCTTATCAGAGCGCAAGGTGGAGCTATTCCCCCTATCCCAAACACCTGAGATGGCCACGTGCTTTAGGGTGTAGGGGTCCATATGGGATTTGGTGTATGTTGTGTACGTGTACCTGGTTAGCAGCAAGGGCAGGGCCTCCGCTATCCTGGCCTCGAGATGATGGGAAATCACTGGTCTGTTAGGGGTTAGAGAAGTCAGGGGTTAGACCTCGAGGAAGATTAAAGGGAAGCTGTATCGGATTTTGTCATATCAGAAGTGTGTGAGAAGCCTCCCGAGTGGTGCCGTGGTCTAAGGCACCGCATTGCAGCTGTGCCACTAGAGATTCTGGGTTCGAGTCCAGGCTCTGTCGTAGCCGGCCGCGACCGGGAGACTCATGGTGCGGCGCACAATTGGGCCAGTGTCGCCAGGTTAGGGGAGGGTTTGGCCGGCAGGGATGTCCTCGTCCCATCTTGCACTGGCGACTCCTGTGGCGGGCCGGGCGCAGTGCACGCTGACTTGGTCGCCAGGTGTACGGTGTTTCCTCCGGGACATTGGTGCGGCTGGCTTCCGGGTTAAGTGGGCATTGTGTCAAGAAGCAGTGTGGCTTGGTTGGGTCGTGTTTCGTGGGGACGCACGGCTCGACCTTCGCCTCTGCCGAGTCCGTACAGGAGTTGCAGCGATGAGACAAGACTAATAACCAATCGGATACCACGAAATTGGGGAGAAAAAGGGGATATACATTTTTTTGTTTAAATACATTTGGTGTGTGTGTATTACACCTTTAAAACAAATATGAAAACCTGTCAACTTTAGCATGCCACCAACTTTTCATTATATCTGAAAGGTACGGTATCTGGAAGGTACGGTATCTGGACGGTACGGTATCTGGACGGTACGGTATCTGGACGGTACGGTATCTGGACGGTACGGTATCTGGACGGTACGCTATCTGGAAGGTACGCTATCTGGAAGGTACGGTATCTGGAAGGTACGGTATCTGCAAGGTACGGTATCTGCAAGGTACGGTATCTGCAAGGTACGGTATCTGGAAGGTACGGTATCTGGAAGGTACGGTATCTGGATGGTACGGTATCTGGATGGTACGGTATCTGGAAGGAACGGTATCTGGAAGGAACGGTATCTGGAAGGTACGGTATCTGGAAGGTACGGTATCTGGAAGGTACGGTATCTGGAAGGTACGGTATCTGGACGGTACGGTATCTGGACGGTACGGTATCTGGACGGTACGGTATCTGCAAGGTACGGTATCTGCAAGGTACGGTATCTGCAAGGTACGGTATCTGGAAGGTACGGTATCTGGAAGGTACGGTATCTGGAAGGTACGGTATCTGGAAGGTACGGTATCTGGAAGGTACGGTATCTGGAAGGTACGGTATCTGGAAGGTACGGTATCTGGAAGTTACGGTATCTGGATGGTACGGTATCTGGATGGTACGGTATCTGGATGGTACGGTATCTGGATGGTACGGTATCTGGATGGTACGGTATCTGGAAGGAACGGTATCTGGAAGGTACGGTATCTGGAAGGTACGGTATCTGGAAGGTACGGTATCTGGAAGGTACGGTATCTGGAAGGTACGGTATCTGGAAGGTACGGTATCTGGATGGTACGGTATCTGGATGGTACGGTATCTGGAAGGTACGGTATCTGGAAGGTACGGTATCTGGAAGGTACGGTATCTGGATGATACGGTATCTGCAAGGTACGGTATCTGCAAGGTACGGTATCTGGATGGTACGGTATCTGGAAGGTACGGTATCTGGAAGGTACGGTATCTGGAAGGTACGGTATCTGGAAGGTACGGTATCTGGAAGGTACGGTATCTGGATGGTACGGTATCTGGATGGTACGGTATCTGGATGGTACGGTATCTGGATGGTACGGTATCTGGATGGTACGGTATCAGGAAGGTACGGTATCTGGATGGTATTGCCGCCAACTTTTCATTATATCTGGAAGGTACAGTATCTGGAAGGTACAGTATCTGGAAGGTACAGTATCTGGAAGGTATTGCCGCCAACTTTTCATTATATCTGGAAGGTACAGTATCTGGAAGGTACGGTATCTGGATGGTTCTGGAAGGTACGGTATCTGGAAGGTACGGTATCTGGAAGGTACGGTATCTGGAAGGTACGGTATCTGGAAGGTACGGTATCTGGACGGTACGGTATCTGGAAGGTACGGTATCTGGATGGTACGGTATCTGGAAGAGACAGTATCTGGAAGGTACGGTATCTGGAAGAGACAGTATCTGGAAGGTATTGCCGCCAACTTTTCATTATATCTGGAAGGAGGTTGACAGTACGTACCCAGGAGGTTGACAGTACATACCCAGGAGGTTGACAGTACGTACCCAGGAGGTTGACAGTACGTACCCAGGAGGTTGACAGTACGTACCCAGGAGGTTGACAGTACGTACCCAGGAGGTTGACAGTACGTACCCAGGAGGTTGACAGTACGTACCCAGGAGGTTGACAGTACGTACCCAGGAGGTTGACAGTGCGTACCCAGGAGGTTGACAGTACACCCAGGAGGTTGACAGTACGTACCCAGGAGGTTGACAGTAAGTACCCAGGAGGTTGACAGTGCGTACCCAGGAGGTTGACAGTGTGTACCCAGGAGGTTGACAGTACGTACCCAGGAGATTGACAGTGCGTACCCAGGAGGTTGAGAGTGCGTACCCAGGAGGTTGACAGTACGTACCCAGGAGGTTGACAGTACGTACCCAGGAGATTGACAGTGCGTACCCAGGAGGTTGACAGTACGTACCCAGGAGGTTGACAGTTGTACCCAGGAGGTTAACAGTGCGTACCCAGGAGGTTGACAGTGTCTACCCAGGAGGTTGACAGTACGTACCCAGGAGGTTGACAGTACGTACCCAGGAGGTTGACAGTGCGTACCCAGGAGGTTGACAGTACGTACCCAGGAGGTTGACAGTACGTACCCAGGAGGTTGACAGTGCGTACCCAGGAGGTTGACAGGAGGTTAACAGTACGTACCCAGGAGGTTGACAGTACGTACCCAGGAGGTTGACAGTGTCTACCCAGGAGGTTGACAGTACGTACCCAGGAGGTTGACAGTACGTACCCAGGAGGTTGACAGTGCGTACCCAGGAGGTTGACAGTACGTACCCAGGAGGTTGACAGTACGTACCCAGGAGGTTGACAGTACGTACCCAGGAGGTTGACAGTACGTACCCAGGAGGTTGACAGTACGTACCCAGGAGGTTGACAGTACGTACCCAGGAGGTTGACAGTACGTACCCAGGAGGTTGACAGTGCGTACCCAGGAGGTTGACAGTACGTACCCAGGAGGTTGACAGTGAGTACCCAGGAGGTTGACAGTGTCTACCCAGGAGGTTGACAGTACGTACCCAGGAGGTTGACAGTGCGTACCCAGGAGGTTGATAGTACGTACCCAGGAGGTTGACAGTGCGTACCCAGGAGGTTGATAGTACGTACCCAGGAGGTTAACAGTACGTACCCAGGAGGTTAACAGTACGTACCCAGGAGGTTGACAGTACGTACCCAGGAGGTTGACAGTACGTACCCAGGAGGTTGACAGTACGTACCCAGGAGGTTGACAGTACGTACCCAGGAGGTTGACAGTACGTACCCAGGAGGTTGATAGTACGTACCCAGGAGGTTGACAGTGCGTACCCAGGAGGTTGACAGTACGTACCCAGGAGGTTAACAGTACGTACCCAGGAGGTTGACAGTGCGTACCCAGGAGGTTGACAGTACGTACCCAGGAGGTTGACAGTACGTACCCAGGAGGTTGACAGTAAGTACCCAGGAGGTTGACAGTACGTACCCAGGAGGTTGACAGTACGTACCCAGGAGGTTGACAGTGCGTACCCAGGAGGTTGACAGTGCGTACCCAGGAGGTTGACAGTACGTACCCAGGAGGTTGACAGTACGTACCCAGGAGGTTGACAGTACGTACCCAGGAGGTTGACAGTACGTACCCAGGAGGTTGACAGTACGTACCCAGGAGGTTGACAGTGCGTACCCAGGAGGTTGACAGTGCGTACCCAGGAGGTTGACAGTACATACCCAGGAGGTTGACAGTACGTACCCAGGAGGTTGACAGTACGTACCCAGGAGGTTGACAGTACGTACCCAGGAGGTTGACAGTACATACCCAGGAGGTTGACAGTACGTACCCAGGAGGTTGACAGTGCGTACCCAGGAGGTTGACAGTTCATACCCAGGAGGTTGACAGTACATACCCAGGAGGTTGACAGTGTGTAATGAAGAGGTGAGCTGCTCCCAGTCTCATAACAGCTGCTGCTCTCGGTCTCTCTCTCTCAGCACGTCCAAGGAAGCGACACACACACTGAAACACCTGCGAATAACTGCAACACACAAGACATGAGAACAAAAATCATTGTTCGGTAACGGTAACACTCCCCAGTCCGACACGGTAACACTCCCCAGTCCGACACGGTAACACTCCCCAGTCCGACAAGGTAACACTCCCCAGTCCGACAAGGTAACACTCCCCAGTCCGACACGGTAACACTCCCCAGTCCGACACGGTAACACTCCCCAGTCCGACACGGTAACACTCCCCAGTCCGACACGGTAACACTCCCCAGTCCGACACGGTAACACTCCCCAGTCCGACGTGGTAACACTCCCCAGTCCGACACGGTAACACTCCCCAGTCCGACATGGTAACACTCCCCAGTCCGACATGGTAACACTCCCCAGTCCGACATGGTAACACTCCCCAGTCCGACATGGTAACACTCCCCAGTCCGACATGGTAACACTCCCCAGTCCAACATGGTAACACTCCCCAGTCCAACATGGTAATACTCCCCAGTCCGACATGGTAATACTCCCCAGTCCGACATGGTAACACTCCCCAGTCCGACATGGTAACACTCCCCAGTCCGACATGGTAACACTCCCCAGTCCAACATGGTAATACTCCCCAGTCCAACATGGTAACACTCCCCATGGTAATAATCCCCATAGTAACAGTCCCCAAGGTAACAAGATATTAACGCTGGAACAAGGGGGTCTTACTCGTAGACCAGTAGCAGCAGGTGATTTGATTGGCAGTTCTCGCATTCCAAACGATTGGCTGTGTGGCAGTGACAGGCACATTGGACAGCCAATCCCCTCACAGCCACGCCCCTCTGGAAGGAGGCGTACTCCGTCGATAACTCCTCCTCCAACTGCAGCAGTAAGGACTCTACACACACAGAACACAGACGGAATATCTCTGTGTGTGTGTGTGTGTGTGTGTGTACCTTTGTCTCTATGTGTGTGTGTGTGTGTGTACCTTTGTCTGTGTGTGTGTCTCTGTGTGTGTGTGTGTCTCTGTGTGTGTGTGTGTGTGTGTGTGTCTCTGTCTGTGTGTGTGTCTGTGTGTGTGTGTGTGTGTGCGTGTGCGTGTGCATGTGCGTGTGCGTGCGTCTCTGTGTGTTTGTGTGTGTCTCTGTGTGTGTGTGTGTGTGTGTGTACCTGCTAGTCGGAGGTCGCTGTCGATCTCCAGCAGGTTGAAGTTAAATATCTGCAGATGAAAGTTAATTGAGGATTAATTGAGACCCAGAAGGAGAACAGACAGACAGGAGGTGGACAGACAGACAGACAGGAGGTGGACAGACAGACAGGAGGTGAACAGATAGACAGATAGAGATGGTTCCCAACTCCCACTCAAAAGCAGGGCACTATATAAGACCTGTAGGTTAAGGGTTATTAAACTGACCTGAAGGTTAAGGGTTATTAAACTGACCTGAAGGTTAAGGGTTATTAAACGGACCTGAAGGTTAAGGGTTATTAAACTGACCTGTAGGTTAAGGGTTATTAAACTGACCTGAAGGTTAAGGGTTATTAAACTGACCTGAAGGTTAAGGGTTATTAAACGGACCTGAAGGTTAAGGGTTATTAAACTGACCTGTAGGTTAAGGGTTATTAAACTGACCTGAAGGTTAAGGGTTATTAAACTGACCTGTAGGTTAAGGGTTATTAAACTGACCTGAAGGTTAAGGGTTATTAAACTGACCTGAAGGTTAAGGGTTATTAAACTGACCTGAAGGTTAAGGGTTATTAAACTGACCTGAAGGTTAAGGGTTATTAAACTGACCTGAAGGTTAAGGGTTATTAAACTGACCTGTAGGTTAAGGGTTATTAAACTGACCTGTAGGTTAAGGGTTATTAAACTGACCTGTAGGTTAAGGGTTATTAAACTGACCTGTAGGTTAAGGGTTATTAAACTGACCTGAAGGTTAAGGGTTATTAAACTGACCTGAAGGTTAAGGGTTATTAAACTGACCTGAAGGTTAAGGGTTATTAAACTGACCTGTAGGTTAAGGGTTATTAAACTGACCTGTAGGTTAAGGGTTATTAAACTGACCTGAAGGTTAAGGGTTATTAAACTGACCTGTAGGTTAAGGGTTATTAAACTGACCTGTAGGTTAAGGGTTATTAAACTGACCTGTAGGTTAAGGGTTATTAAACTGACCTGAAGGTTAAGGGTTATTAAACTGACCTGTAGGTTAAGGGTTATTAAACTGACCTGTAGGTTAAGGGTTATTAAACTGACCTGAAGGTTAAGGGTTATTAAACTGACCTGTAGGTTAAGGGTTATTAAACTGACCTGTAGGTTAAGGGTTATTAAACTGACCTGTAGGTTAAGGGTTATTAAACTGACCTGTAGGTTAAGGGTTATTAAACTGACCTGTAGGTTAAGGGTTATTAAACTGACCTGAAGGTTAAGGGTTATTAAACTGACCTGTAGGTTAAGGGTTATTAAACTGACCTGTAGGTTAAGGGTTATTAAACTGACCTGTAGGTTAAGGGTTATTAAACTGACCTGTAGGTTAAGGGTTATTAAACTGACCTGAAGGTTAAGGGTTATTAAACTGACCTGTAGGTTAAGGGTTATTAAACTGACCTGTAGGTTAAGGGTTATTAAACTGACCTGTAGGTTAAGGGTTATTAAACTGACCTGAAGGTTAAGGGTTATTAAACTGACCTGTAGGTTAAGGGTTATTAAACTGACCTGAAGGTTAAGGGTTATTAAACTGACCTGTAGGTTAAGGGTTATTAAACTGACCTGAAGGTTAAGGGTTATTAAACTGACCTGAAGGTTAAGGGTTATTAAACTGACCTGTAGGTTAAGGGTTATTAAACTGACCTGAAGGTTAAGGGTTATTAAACTGACCTGTAGGTTAAGGGTTATTAAACTGACCTGTAGGTTAAGGGTTATTAAACTGACCTGAAGGTTAAGGGTTATTAAACTGACCTGAAGGTTAAGGGTTATTAAACTGACCTGTAGGTTAAGGGTTATTAAACTGACCTGAAGGTTAAGGGTTATTAAACTGACCTGAAGGTTAAGGGTTATTAAACTGACCTGTAGGTTAAGGGTTATTAAACTGACCTGAAGGTTAAACTGACCTGAAGGTTAAAGGTTATTAAACTGACCTGAAGGTAAAAGGGTTATTAAACTGACCTGAAGGTTAAGGGTTATTAAACTGACCTGAAGGTTAAGGGTTATTAAACTGACCTGTAGGTTAAGGGTTATTAAACTGACCTGAAGGTTAAGGGTTATTAAACTGACCTGAAGGTTAAGGGTTATTAAACTGACCTGAAGGTTAAGGGTTATTAAACTGACCTGAAGGTTAAGGGTTATTAAACTGACCTGTAGGTTAAGGGTTATTAAACTGACCTGTAGGTTAAGGGTTATTAAACTGACCTGAAGGTTAAGGGTTATTAAACTGACCTGAAGGTTAAGGGTTATTAAACTGACCTGAAGGTTAAGGGTTATTAAACTGACCTGTAGGTTAAGGGTTATTAAACTGACCTGTAGGTTAAGGGTTATTAAACTGACCTGAAGGTTAAGGGTTATTAAACTGACCTGTAGGTTAAGGGTTATTAAACTGACCTGAAGGTTAAGGGTTATTAAACTGACCTGAAGGTTAAGGGTTATTAAACTGACCTGAAGGTTAAGGGTTATTAAACTGACCTGTAGGTTAAGGGTTATTAAACTGACCTGTAGGTTAAGGGTTATTAAACTGACCTGAAGGTTAAGGGTTATTAAACTGACCTGTAGGTTAAGGGTTATTAAACTGACCTGAAGGTTAAGGGTTATTAAACTGACCTGAAGGTTAAGGGTTATTAAACTGACCTGAAGGTTAAGGGTTATTAAACTGACCTGTAGGTTAAGGGTTATTAAACTGACCTGAAGGTTAAGGGTTATTAAACTGACCTGTAGGTTAAGGGTTATTAAACTGACCTGAAGGTTAAGGGTTATTAAACTGACCTGTAGGTTAAGGGTTATTAAACTGACCTGAAGGTTAAGGGTTATTAAACTGACCTGAAGGTTAAGGGTTATTAAACTGACCTATAGGTTAAGGGTTATTAAACTGACCTGAAGGTTAAGGGTTATTAAACTGACCTGTAGGTTAAGGGTTATTAAACTGACCTGTAGGTTAAGGGTTATTAAACTGACCTGAAGGTTAAGGGTTATTAAACTGACCTGAAGGTTAAGGGTTATTAAACTGACCTGTAGGTTAAGGGTTATTAAACTGACCTGAAGGTTAAGGGTTATTAAACTGACCTGAAGGTTAAGGGTTATTAAACTGACCTGTAGGTTAAGGGTTATTAAACTGACCTGTAGGTTAAGGGTTATTAAACTGACCTGTAGGTTAAAGGTTATTAAACTGACCTGAAGGTTAAACTGACCTGAAGGTTAAAGGTTATTAAACTGACCTGAAGGTTAAAGGTTATTAAACTGACCTGAAGGTAAAAGGGTTATTAAACTGACCTGAAGGTTAAGGGTTATTAAACTGACCTGTAGGTTAAGGGTTATTAAACTGACCTGAAGGTTAAGGGTTATTAAACTGACCTGAAGGTTAAGGGTTATTAAACTGACCTGAAGGTTAAGGGTTATTAAACTGACCTGAAGGTTAAGGGTTATTAAACTGACCTGTAGGTTAAGGGTTATTAAACTGACCTGTAGGTTAAGGGTTATTAAACTGACCTGAAGGTTAAACTGACCTGTAGGTTAAGGGTTATTAAACTGACCTGAAGGTTAAGGGTTATTAAACTGACCTGTAGGTTAAGGGTTATTAAACTGACCTGAAGGTTAAGGGTTATTAAACTGACCTGTAGGTTAAGGGTTATTAAACTGACCTGTAGGTTAAAGGTTATTAAACTGACCTGAAGGTTAAACTGACCTGAAGGTCAAAGGTTAAACTGACCTGAAGGTTAAAGGTTAAACTGACCTGAAGGTATCCCAGAACCACCTTGTCTCTCTTGTTGCTCCAGAACACACTCCTCTTATGGGCGTTACAGTGGCACACTCCTGACACAGTCCACACAGAACACTGCAGCACACACACACACACACACACACACACACACACACACACACACACACACACACACACACACACACACACACACACACACACACACACACACACACACACACACACACACACACACACACACACGGAAAGAGAAAAGAAAAGCTCTCGGTCAGCCGATTGTAATCAACACCTCAATTCACACACAGTAACCCTAACCCCTTCACATCTCTCTGACAGCTCTACAGAGTTTACCTTCACGTCTCTCTCTGACAGCTCTACAGAGTTTACCTTCACGTCTCTCTCTGACAGCTCTACAGAGTTTACCTTCACGTCTCTCTCTGACAGCTCTGCAGAGTTTACCTTCACGTCTCTCTGACAGCTCTACAGAGTTTACCTTCACGTCTCTCTCTGACAGCTCTGCAGAGTTTACCTTCACGTCTCTGACAGGTCTACAGAGTTTACCTTCACGTCTCTGACAGGTCTACAGAGTTTACCTTCACGTCTCTCTGACAGCTCTACAGAGTTTACCTTCACGTCTCTCTCTCTAACAGCTCTACAGAGTTTACCTTCACGTCTCTCTCTCTGACAGCTCTACAGAGTTTACCTTCATGTCTCTCTCTGACAGCTCTACAGAGTTTACCTTCATGTCTCTCTCTGACAGCTCTACAGAGTTAACCTTCACGTCTCTCTCACACAGCTCACCTCCGCGGCGACCTTGTCACAGACGTAACAGAAGCACTGGTGACAGAAGAGCTGGTTGGATTCTACTGGTCCTCCTACATCACTGTCTGTTGGTCTGGAAGAGAGGAGACACACTGATGTTAGGAGGAGAAGTGTGTGTCTCTCTCACGTGAAGGTGTGTGTGTCTCGCTCACGTGAAGGTGTGTGTGTCTCTCTCACGTGAAGTTGTGTGTGTGTCTCTCTCACGTGAAGGTGTGTGTGTGTGTGTATGTGTGTCTCCCTCACGTGAAGGTGTGTCTGTGTCTCTCTCATGTGAAGGTGTGTGTGTGTGTGTCTCCCTCACGTGAAGGTGTGTGTGTGTGTGTATGTGTGTCTCCCTCACGTGAAGGTGTGTGTGTGTGTGTGTCTCCCTCACGTGAAGGTGTGTGTGTGTGTGTGTGTGTCTCCCTCACGTGAAGGTGTGTCTGTGTCTCTCTCACGTGAATGTGTGTGTCTCTCACGTGAAGGTGTGTGTGTCTCTCTCACGTGAAGGTGTGTGTGTGTCTCTCACGTGAAGGTGTGTGTGTGTCTCTCACGTGAAGGTGCGTGTGTCTCTCTCACGTGAAGGTGTGTGTGTGTCTCTCACGTGAAGGTGTGTGTGTGTCTCTCACGTGAAGGTGTGTGTCTCTCACGTGAAGGTGTGTGTCTCTCTCACGTGAATGTGTGTCTCTCTCACGTGAAGGTGTGTGTGTCTCTCTCACGTGAAGGTGTGTGTGTCTCTCTAAAAGTGAAGGTGTGTGTGTCTCTCTCACGTGAAGGTGTGTGTGTCTCTCTCACGTGAAGGTGTGCGCGTGACTCACGTGAAGGTGTGTGAGGTACAGTCATAGCGTGCGTGAGGCAGCACCTCTCCTCTCTGACAGAAGGTCACGACCAGGTCCTCTTCTCCTCCAGGATCATGTGACCTGCTGCAGTTAGACTGATGTACTGCTGCTGTGGTGGGTAGAGAGACCACGTAGATATATATGGTATAGATGATATAGATGTAGAAACCACTGGACTAAAGTCCACACAGAGGTTGACACTCTTGATTTTAAGAAGTGCTGACGTGGTTTTCTTGAGGTTCCTCTCCTTTCACTTCCCCGATCTCTGTTTTTCCCCTTTTATCTTCCTACAAACTGTTGTTGTATTTTTGCTGACATCTTACCGTTGTTCTGGATGTCTTCGACGATGTAGACCGAGTCGTTGATGGACACATCATCATCATCATCATCATCACTGAGAATGATCACAACGTCTTCTGGATTCATGTCTCCAAACACCTGCTAAATATATTTATATAAACCACACACCTGTAAAATATATGTACAGTGGGGAGAACAAGTATTTGATACACTGCCGATTTTGCAGGTTTTCCTACTTACAAAGCATGTAGAGGTCTGTCATTTTTATCATAGGTACACTTCAACTGTGAGAGACGGAATCTAAAACAAAAATCCAGAAAATCACATTGTATGATTTTTAAGTAATTAATTTGCATTTTATTGCATGACATAAGTATTTGATCACCTACCAACCAGTAAGAATTCCGGCTCTCACAGACCTGTTAGTTTTTCTTTAAGAAGCCCTCCTGTTCTCCACTCATTACCTGTATTAACTGCACCTGTTTGAACTCGTTACCTGTATAAAAGACACCTGTCCACACACTCAATCAAACAGACTCCAACCTCTCCACAATGGCCAAGACCAGAGAGCTGTGTAAGGACATCAGGGATAAATTGTAGACCTGTACAAGGCTGGGATGGGCTACAGGACAATAGCCAAGCAGCTTGGTGAGAAGGCAACAACTGTTGGCACAATTATTAGAAAATGGAAGAAGTTCAAGATGACGGTCAATCACCCTCGGTCTGGGGCTCCATGCAAGATCTCACCTCGTGGGGCATCAATGATCATGAGGAATGTGAGGGATCAGCCCAGAACTACACGGCAGGAGCTGGTCAATGACCTGAAGAGAGCTGGGACCACAGTCTCAAAGAAAACCATTAGTAACACACTACGCCGTCATGGATTAAAATCCTGCAGCGCACGCAAGGTCCCCCTGCTCAAGCCAGCGCATGTCCAGGCCCGTCTGAAGTTTGCCAATGACCATCTGGATGATCCAGAGGAGGAATGGGAGAAGGTCATGTGGTCTGATGAGACAAAAATAGAGCTTTTTGCTCTAAACTCCACTCGCCGTGTTTGGAGGAATAGAAGGATGAGTACAACCCCAAGAACACCATCCCAACCGTGAAGCATGGAGGTGGAAACATCATTCTTTGGGGATGCTTTTCTGCAAAGGGGACAGGACGACTGCACCGTATTGAGGGGAGGATGGATGGGGCCTTGTATCGCGAGATCTTGACCAACAACCTCCTTCCCTCAGTAAGAGCATTGAAGATGGGTCGTGGCTGGGTCTTCCAGCATGACAACGACCCGAAACACACAGCCAGGGCAACTAAGGAGTGGCTCCGTAAGAAGCATCTCAAGGTCCTGGAGTGGCCTAGCCAGTCTCCAGACCTGAACCCAATAGAAAATCTTTGGAGGGAGCCGAAAGTCCGTATTGCCCAGCGACAGCCCCGAAACCTGAAGGATCTGGAGAAGGTCTGTATGGAGGAGTGGGCCAAAATCCCTGCTGCAGTGTGTGCAAACCTGGTCAAGAACTACAGGAAACGTATGATCTCTGTAATTGCAAACTAAGGTTTCTGTACCAAATATTCAGTTCTGCTTTTCTGATGTATCAAATACTTATGTCATGCAATAAAATGCAAATGAATTACTTAAAAATCATACAATGTGATTTTCTGGATTTTTGTTTTAGATTCCTTCTCTCACAGTTGAAGTGTACCTATGATAAAAATTACAGACCTCTACATGCTTTGTAAGTAGGAAAACCTGCAAAATTGTCAGTGTATCAAATACTTGTTCTCCCCACTGTATATAAACCACACACCTGCTAAATATATGTATATAAACCACACACCTGCAAAATATATTTATATAAACCAAACACCTGCTAAATATATGTATATAAACCACACACCTGCTAAATATATGTATATAAACCACACACCTGCAAAATATATGTATATAAACCACACACCTGCAAAATATATGTATATAAACCACACACCTGCTAAATATATGTATATAAACCAAACACCTGCTAAATATATGTATATAAACCAAACACCTGCTAAATATATTTATATAAACCAAACACCTGCTAAATATATTTATATAAACCACACACCTGCCAAATATATTTATATAAACCACACACCTGCTAAATATATTTATATAAACCAAACACCTGCTAAATATATTTATGTAAACCAAACACCTGCAAAATATATTTATATAAACCAAAAACCTGCTAAATATATTTATATAAACCAAACACCTGTAAAATATATTTATATAAACCACACACCTGTAAAATATATTTATATAAACCAAACACCTGCAAAAAATATTTATATAAACCAAACACCTGCTAGATATATTTATATAAACCACACACCTGCCAAATATATTTATATAAACCAAACACCTGCCAAATATATTTATACAAACCAAACACCTGCCAAATATATTTATATAAACCACACACCTGCCAAATATATTTATATAAACCACACACCTGTAAAATATATTTATATAAACCAAACACCTGCCAAATATATTTATATAAACCAAACACCTGCTAAATATATTTATATAAACCACGCACCTGCCAAATATATTTATATAAACCACACACCTGCTAAATATATTTATATAAACCAAACTGCAAAATATATTTATATAAACCAAACACCTGCTAGATATATTTATATAAACCAAACACCTGCTAAATATATTTATATAAACCAAACACCTGCCAAATATATTTTACATTGTGTATCCGTCACTATAAACCACACTGCATTGTGTATCCTTCACTATAAACCACACTGCATTGTGTATCCTTCACTATAAACCACACTGCATTGTATATCCTTCACTATAAACCCCACACTGCATTGTATATCCTTCACTATAAACCACACTGCATTGTATATCCTTCACTATAAACCACACACTGCATTGTATATCCTTCACTATAAACCACACACTGCATTATATATCCTTCACTATAAACCACACTGCATTGTATATCCTTCACTATAAACCCCACACTGCATTGTATATCCTTCACTATAAACCACACACTGCATTGTATATCCTTCACTATAAACCCCACACTGCATTGTATATCCTTCACTATAAACCACACACTGCATTGTATATCCTTCACTATAAACCACACACTGCATTGTATATCCTTCACTATAAACCCCACACTGCATTATATATCCTTCACTATAAACCACACTGCATTGTATATCCTTCACTATAAACCACACTGCATTGTATATCCTTCACTATAAACCACACTGCATTGTATATCCTTCATTATAAACCACACTGCATTGTATATCCTTCACTATAAACCCCACACTGCATTGTATATCCTTCACTATAAACCCCACACTGCATTGTATATCCTTCACTATAAACCACGCTGCATTGTATATCCTTCACTATAAACCACACTGCATTGTATATCCTTCACTATAAACCCCACACTGCATTGTGTATCCTTCACTATAAACCCCACACTGCATTGTATATCCTTCACTATAAACCACGCTGCATTGTATATCCTTCACTATAAACCACGCTGCATTGTATATCCTTCACTATAAACCACACTGCATTGTATATCCTTCACTATAAACCACACTGCATTGTATATACTTCACTATAAACCACACACTGCATTATATATCCTTCACTATAAACCACACACTGCATTGTATATCCTTCACTATAAACCACACTGCATTGTGTATCCTTCACTATAAACCACACTGCATTGTGTATCCTTCACTATAAACCACACTGCATTGTATATCCTTCACTATAAACCCCACACTGCATTGTATATCCTTCACTATAAACCACACTGCATTGTATATCCTTCACTATAAACCACACACTGCATTGTATATCCTTCACTATAAACCACACACTGCATTATATATCCTTCACTATAAACCACACTGCATTGTATATCCTTCACTATAAACCCCACACTGCATTGTATATCCTTCACTATAAACCACACACTGCATTGTATATCCTTCACTATAAACCCCACACTGCATTGTATATCCTTCACTATAAACCACACACTGCATTGTATATCCTTCACTATAAACCACACACTGCATTGTATATCCTTCACTATAAACCCCACACTGCATTATATATCCTTCACTATAAACCACACTGCATTGTATATCCTTCACTATAAACCACACTGCATTGTATATCCTTCACTATAAACCACACTGCATTGTATATCCTTCATTATAAACCACACTGCATTGTATATCCTTCACTATAAACCCCACACTGCATTGTATATCCTTCACTATAAACCCCACACTGCATTGTATATCCTTCACTATAAACCACGCTGCATTGTATATCCTTCACTATAAACCACACTGCATTGTATATCCTTCACTATAAACCCCACACTGCATTGTGTATCCTTCACTATAAACCCCACACTGCATTGTATATCCTTCACTATAAACCACGCTGCATTGTATATCCTTCACTATAAACCACGCTGCATTGTATATCCTTCACTATAAACCACGCTGCATTGTATATCCTTCACTATAAACCACACTGCATTGTATATACTTCACTATAAACCACACACTGCATTATATATCCTTCACTATAAACCACACACTGCGTTATATATCCTTCACTATAAACCACACACTGCATTATATATCCTTCACTATAAACCACACACTGCATTGTATATCCTTCACTATAAACAACACTGCATTGTATATCCTTCACTATAAACCACACACTGCATTGTATATCCTTCACTATAAACCACACTGCATTGTATATCCTTCACTATAAACCACACTGCATTGTATATACTTCACTATAAACCACACACTGCGTTATATATCCTTCACTATAAACCACACACTGCGTTATATATCCTTCACTATAAACCACACACTGCATTATATATCCTTCACTATAAACCACACACTGCATTATATATCCTTCACTATAAACCACACACTGCATTGTTTATCCTTCACTATAAACCACACACTGCATTGTATATCCTTCACTATAAACCCCACACTGCATTGTATATCCTTCACTATAAACCCCACACTGCATTATATATCCTTCACTATAAACCACACACTGCATTGTATATCCTTCACTATAAACCCCACACTGCATAGTATATCCTTCACTATAAACCCCACACTGCATTGTATATCCTTCACTATAAACCACACACTGCATTGTATATCCTTCACTATAAACCACACACTGCATTGTATATCCTTCACTATAAACCACACACTGCATTATATATCCTTCACTATAAACCACACACTGCATTGTATATCCTTCACTATAAACCACACACTGCATTGTATATCCTTCACTATAAACCCCAAACTGCATTATATATCTTTCACTATAAACCACACACTGCATTGTATATCCTTCACTATAAACCACACACTGCATTATATATCCTTCACTATAAACCACACACTGCATTGTATATCCTTCACTATAAACCACACACTGCATTATATATCCTTCACTATAAACCACACACTGCATTGTATATCCTTCACTATAAACCACACACTGCATTGTATATCCTTCACTATAAACCACACTGCATTGTATATCCTTCACTATAAACCACACACTGCATTGTATATCCTTCACTATAAACCACACACTGCATTGTGTATCCTTCACTATAAACCACACACTGCATTATATATCATTCACTATAAACCACACACTGCATTGTATATCCTTCACTATAAACCCCACACTGCATTATATATCCTTCACTATAAACCCCACACTGCATTATATATCCTTCACTATAAACCACACACTGCATTGTATATCCTTCACTATAAACCACACACTGCATTGTATATCCTTCACTATAAACCACACACTGCATTATATATCCTTCACTATAAACCACACACTGCATTGTATATCCTTCACTATAAACCCCACACTGCATTGTATATCCTTCACTATAAACCACACACTGCATTGTATATCCTTCACTATAAACCACACTGCATTATATATCCTTCACTATAAACCACACACTGCATTGTATATCCTTCACTATAAACCACACACTGCATTGTATATCCTTCACTATAAACCACACACTGCATTATATATCCTTCACTATAAACCACACACTGCATTGTATATCCTTCACTATAAACCACACACTGCATTGTATATCCTTCACTATAAACCACACTGCATTGTATATCCTTCACTATAAACCACACACTGCATTGTATATCCTTCACTATAAACCACACACTGCATTGTGTATCCTTCACTATAAACCACACACTGCATTGTATATCCTTCACTATAAACCACACTGCATTGTATATCCTTCACTATAAACCACACACTGCATTGTATATCCTTCACTATAAACCACACACTGCATTGTATATCCTTCACTATAAACCACACACTGCATTATATATCCTTCACTATAAACCACACACTGCATTGTATATCCTTCACTATAAACCCCACACTGCATTGTATATCCTTCACTATAAACCACACACTGCATTGTATATCCTTCACTATAAACCACACACTGCATTATATATCCTTCACTATAAACCACACACTGCATTATATATCCTTCACTATAAACCACACACTGCATTGTATATCCTTCACTATAAACCACACACTGCATTGTATATCCTTCACTATAAACCACACACTGCATTATATATCCTTCACTATAAACCACACACTGCATTGTATATCCTTCACTATAAACCCCACACTGCATTGTATATCCTTCACTATAAACCACACACTGCATTATATATCCTTCACTATAAACCACACACTGCATTGTATATCCTTCACTATAAACCACACACTGCATTATATATCCTTCACTATAAACCACACACTGCATTGTATATCCTTCACTATAAACCACACACTGCATTATATATCCTTCACTATAAACCACACACTGCATTATATATCCTTCACTATAAACCACACACTGCATTGTATATCCTTCACTATAAACCACACACTGCATTGTATATCCTTCACTATAAACCACACACTGCATTATATATCCTTCACTATAAACCACACACTGCATTGTATATCCTTCACTATAAACCCCACACTGCATTGTATATCCTTCACTATAAACCACACACTGCATTATATATCCTTCACTATAAACCACACACTGCATTATATATCCTTCACTATAAACCACACACTGCATTGTATATCCTTCACTATAAACCACACACTGCATTATATATCCTTCACTATAAACCACACACTGCATTATATATCCTTCACTATAAACCACACACTGCATTGTATATCCTTCACTATAAACCACACACTGCATTGTATATCCTTCACTATAAACCACACACTGCATTATATATCCTTCACTATAAACCACACACTGCATTGTATATCCTTCACTATAAACCCCACACTGCATTATATATCCTTCACTATAAACCACACACTGCATTGTATATCCTTCACTATAAAATGTACTTGGTGGATAAAGTTGATTCTGATTCGGTCCAACTAACGTTAACTAGAATAACAAGACACACAACGTTAATGATCTGTAGAAAACTAGCTTAATGTAACTGGTTAGGGGGGAAAACAAAACTACTTTCAATTCTGACCGGTGGAGATAAATAACTAATTAATGAAGGTGCACAGAGGCTAACTAATCATATTCAATATCTAACCAACTAACTCAGCCTCGACACAACCCAAACACACAACTTCGACCAGAGAAAGCACATGTTTATTTTCGTCGGTCTGTGATTTAACCAGACGTTAGCATACCTAACTAGCTACCTTAGCCAGCTAACAACAGTTTGATTGATATCCTTGTCAGCTGTAGTTAAAAGAGTATCAAAGCGGATGTGGCTGGCTAGTTGGTTAAAACGTTCGTTAGCTACGTTACCTTGCTTGAAAAATGGAACACTTCTGAGTTGACAATACGGTTATAAAGCGTGAGAACCGACAGCGTTAGATGTAATATATAACGAGTAATTATTAAAGTCGTTTAACCGGAGTGACGGTTCCTTCTCACGACCTTGTTTTCCTTTTTCGTTTCGCGCCGGCTTCCAAAACTTCAGACCGGAAGTGACGGACACGGCGTCACCTGGGCGACCAGCCAAGAAGTGTTCCCTAGTTACCACAGCAACAACGTCAAAATGTGCTTTTCATCGTAAGAATTTAGGAAAACTTTTTGGTCTTCATTTAAAGTTAAGTTTTAGCACTTTGATTAAGGTTACGGTTTAAAATAATATTTTAAGGAGATAAATTGTATAAATAAGCGGGGTTATGACTTTGTGGCTGTAGTAAAGAGTGACGACCCAGCCGAAAAGGGTGTAATCATAGAAATAGAATGAATAGAACGGTCGTCCCCGTTCAAGTTAACGATGGCATAATGGGTGGACTGGCGGCCATTGCGAGCATACCCATAGGGGCAAAGCAGGAAGTAAAAGCAGGAAGTGTACCCATCAATATCTGCTGGGATTTGTTCGGCTGGCCCTTAAATGTACACAGAGAGCTAACATTAATTATATGCATGTACATCTCTCATGGCTCAAAGTGGAGGAGAGATTGACTTCATCACTACTTGTTTTTTTGTAAGAAGTGTTGACAAGCTGAAATGCACCACGGTGTCTGTTTAAACGACTAGCACACAGCTCACAAGACATGCCACCAGAGGTTTGTCCAGAACAGACTATGGGAGGTGCACAGTACTACATAGAGCCATGACTACATGGAACTCTATTCCACATCAGGTAACTGATGCAGCAGTAGAATCAGATTTAAAAAACAGATCAAAATACCCCTGATGGAACAATGGGGACTGTGAAGAGACACACACAGACAGACAGACGGATACACACACACACACACACACATAAGACACACACACGTACACATGGGGGGGATGTTGTATTGTAGATAAGTAGAGTAGTAGACACATGTAATGTGTTATTGCATGAACCACATCAGTTAAACATCATTAGAATGAACAGTCTACATTCCTATGGAAGTTATTGCATCATAATACCAGGCAGCCATTTTGTGTGTCCACCAATGAGTTTACCAGTCAGATTACCAGGGTTAGAGGTTCCAATGAGTTTACCAGTCAGATTACCAGGGTTAGAGGTTCCAATGAGTTTACCAGTCAGATTACCAGGGTTAGAGGTTCCAATGAGTTTACCAGTCAGATTACCAGGGTTAGAGGTTCCAATGAGTTTACCAGTCAGATTACCAGGGTTAGAGGTTCCAATGAGTTTACCAGTCAGATTACCAGGGTTAGAGGTTCCAATGAGTTTACCAGTCAGATTACCAGGGTTAGAGGTTCCAATGAGTTTACCAGTCAGATTACCAGGGTTAGAGGTTCCAATGAGTTGACCAGTCAGATTACCAGGGTTAGAGGTTCCAATGAGTTTACCAGTCAGATTACCAGGGTTAGAGGTTCCAATGAGTTTACCAGTCAGATTACCAGGGTTAGAGGTTCCAATGAGTTTACCAGTCAGATTACCAGGGTTAGAGGTTCCAATGAGTTTACCAGTCAGATTACCAGGGTTAGAGGTTCCAATGAGTTTACCAGTCAGATTACCAGGGTTAGAGGTTCCAATGAGTTTACCAGTCAGATTACCAGGGTTAGAGGTTCCAATGAGTTTACCAGTCAGATTACCAGGGTTAGAGGTTCCAATGAGTTTACCAGTCAGATTACCAGGGTTAGAGGTTCCAATGAGTTTACCAGTCAGATTACCAGGGTTAGAGGTTCCAATGAGTTTACCAGTCAGATTACCAGGGTTAGGTTCCAATGAGTTTACCAGTCAGATTACCAGGGTTAGAGGTTCCAATGAGTTGACCAGTCAGATTACCAGGGTTAGAGGTTCCAATGAGTTTACCAGTCAGATTACCAGGGTTAGAGGTTCCAATGAGTTTACCAGTCAGATTACCAGGGTTAGAGGTTCCAATGAGTTGACCAGTCAGATTACCAGGGTTAGAGGTTCCAATGAGTTTACCAGTCAGATTACCAGGGTTAGAGGTTCCAATGAGTTTACCAGTCAGATTACCAGGGTTAGAGGTTCCAATGAGTTGACCAGTCAGATTACCAGGGTTAGAGGTTCCAATGAGTTGACCAGTCAGATTACCAGGGTTAGAGGTTCCAATGAGTTGACCAGTCAGATTACCAGGGTTAGAGGTTCCAATGAGTTTACCAGTCAGATTACCAGGGTTAGAGGTTCCAAGACAGTTCTATTCATTATATCTCTATGGG